>NC_063188.1:78659212-78778292 GCF_023159225.1 Perognathus longimembris pacificus | reverse complement strand
GCCACTGGCTCCCAGCTGCCAGTTAAAAATTTTAGGCATTAAAAATATCTTTACTGGGGGCTGGGAATATGGCCTAGTGGTAGAGTACTTACATACATGAAGCCCTGGGTTCGATTCCTCAGCACCACATACATAGCTAAAGGCAGAAGTGGTGCTGTGGTTCAAGTGGCAGAGTGCTAGCCTTGAGCAAAAAGAAGCCAGGGACAGTACTCAGGCCCTGAGTTCAAGCACCAGGACTGGCATATATATATATATATATATATATATATATATATATATATATATATATATATATATGTTGTTTGTTTTTACTGCATTCTCCTCCCTTCATCTTCCCCTCTCCCTTGGCCTCCCCCTCCCCCCTCTGGAAAAGTAACAGAAGGTGTGGGTCAAGGGTAGGGTGAGAATGTTGAAGGTGGTAAAACTGATCAAGATGCATTGTATTCATAAATTGCTTTGTTAAGTGGCACTTCTTTTGTACATCTACTTAAATATAATTTAAAAATTTACAAAGAATAAGAAAATAAAATGAAAATTGTGTGTGTGTGTGTGTGTGTGTGTGTGTGTGTGTGTGTGTGTAGCAAAGAAAGGGGTACCATTGTCAAAAAAGAATTGTGCTCATTACCTGACTTATTAAATGATAACCCCTTTGTACAATATTTTAATAATAACAATAAAATTAGATTTTAAAAATTTACCTCTGTATAAGGGAGGCTGTGATCTGAGGATCCTTTTTGAAGTCAGCAAAAAGCCACAAGTGAAGTTATGGTGCAAGTGATAGAGTACTAGCCTTAAGTATAAAAGCATAACGGTCACTGTGCACTCAGACCTATAATCGTAGCTACTCAAGAGGCTGAGATCTGAGGATCGTGGTTTGAAGCCAGCTTGGGCAGAAAAGTCTGCACAAGACTCTTATCTCCAATTAACTACTCAAAATCCAGAAGTGGCGGTGCTGGGGCGCAAAGTGGTAGAGCGCTAGCCTTGAGCAAAGGAGACAGAATTTAGTCCCTGAGTTCAAAATAAAAAAGCTTAAGGATCAATGCCCAGGCCATGAATTCAAGCCCTAACACCAGAACAAAAAGTAAATAAATGAGGGAGGAGATAACAAGTTTGACAAGAAATGTACTCACTACCTTATGTATGTAACTGTAACCCTTCTGTACATCATTTTGACAATAAAATTAAATAAATAAAGATGTTTTAATTGTGATAAAATGCATATAACATAAAATGTACCATCAGGGGGCTGGGGATATGGCCTAGTGGCAAGGGTGCTTGCCTCATATACATGAGGCCCTGGTTCAATTCCCCAGCACCACATATACAGAAAATGACCAGAAGTGGCGCTGTGGCTCAAGTGGCAGAGTGCTAGCCTTGAGCAAAAAGAAGCCAGGGACAGTGCTCAGGCCCTGAGTCCAAGCCCAGGACTGGCAAAAAAAAAAAAAAAGTACCATCAGGCTGAGAATGTGGCTTAGTGGTAGAGTGCTTGCCTACCATGAATGAAGCCCTGGGTTCAATTCCTCACTACCATATAAACAGGAAAAGCTGGAAGTGGAGCTGTGGCTCAAGTGGTAGAGTGCTAGCCTTAAGTGAAAAGATCAGGGACAGTGTCCAGGCAGTGTTCCAGCCCTAGGACCAGGAAGGAAGGAAGGAAGGAAGGAAGGAAGGAAGGAAGGAAGGAAGGAAGGAAGGAAGGAAGGAAGGAAGGAAGGAAGGAAGGAAAGGAAGGAAGGAAGGAAGGAAGGAAGGAAGGAAGGAAGGAAGGAAGGAAGGAAGGAAGGAAAGGAGGGAGGGAGGGAGGGAGGAAGGGAGGGAGGGAGGAAGGAAGGAAGGAAGGAAGGAAGGAAGGAAGGAAGGAAAGGAGGGAGGGAGGGAGGGAGGGAGGGAGGGAGGGAGGGAGGAAGGAAAGAAGGGAAAGGAGGGAGGGAGGGAGGGAGGGAGGAAGGAAGGAAGGAAGGAAGGAAGGAAGGAAGGAAGGAAAGGAGGGAGGGAGGGAGGGAGGGAGGAAGGAAGGAAGGAAGGAAGGAAAGGAGGGAGGGAGGGAGGGAGGGAGGGAGGAAGGAAGGAAGGAAGGAAGGAAGGAAGGAAGGAAGGAAGGAAGGAAGGAAGGAAGGAAGGAAGGAAGGAAGGGAAGGAAGGAATAAGAAATACAGAAATATATTTTTCTGGGCTGGGAATGTGGCTTAGTGCTTTCCTAGCATGCATGAAGCCCTGAGTTTGATTCCTCAGTACCACAGAAACAGAAAAAGCTATGGCTCAAGTGGTAGAGTGCTAGCCTCAAGCAAAAGAAACTCAGGGACAGTGCCCAGGCCCTGAGTTCAAGTCCCAGGACTGACCAAAAAAAAGTATCATCTTGATATATTTTTCTAGCATTATTGAGATTTAAACTCAAGGCTTCACAATTGCTAGTCAATTGCAGGTGCAGCTCTACCCTCAAAACCATGGTCCCAGGACCCCATCTTAACCATTTTTAAGTGTGTAGTTTAAAAAAAGAGAGAACAGGGATCTCCTCCCCTCCTCTCACCATGCCTGCTCTGCAGCAGGGGAAGCAGCAGCAGCAGAGAAGAGATTTTTCTGCCTCTCTACCATCTCCACTGCAGCCTCTTCCCTGGCCCATGGGAGTTGTAAATGCCCACTCCTGCCTTAGCCAACACACCGCACTGAATAAACAAAGACTGAGCTTTGTATCAAAGGCCATCTGTGGAATAGTGTTACAGTTTGAATAGTAAAGATTTCACATTATGAGGTGAATAGAGAACTTGACAAAAATAGATGTTGTAATATCTGCATCACGATGTTTTAGCTCCGTGGTTCCCAATTTCCACAGATTCCGGGGCTGGGGGATATGGCCTAGTGGCAAGAGTGCCTGCCTCGGATACACGAGGCCCTAGGTTCGATTCCCCAGCACCACATATACAGAAAATGGCCAGAAGCGGCGCTGTGGCTCAAGTGGCAGAGTGCTAGCCTTGAGCGGGAAGAAGCCAGGGACAGTGCTCAGGCCCTGAGTCCAAGGCCCAGGACTGGCCAAAAAAAAAAAACAAAAACAAACCAATTTCCACAGATTTCAGGTAGAAAACCTGAAGCAATTAACAAGTGAACATGATTAGATTTCTCCACCATGTTCTTGGCCTGATATGGAGAATCCCTTTTTGTCAACTTAATGGAGCATCCAGTGAAGTCTTCTGACTCTTTTCAAGATGAACTTGAAGATTACATGAAAGTACAGAAATCCAGAGGCTTACAGCCAAAGTCTTGTTTCAGAAAGATGAGAGAAACCAGGCACCAGTGGCTCACACCTACAATCCTAGCTACTCGGAGGCTGAGATCTGAGTATTACGGTTCAAAGCCAGCTCAGGCAGGAAATTCCATGAGACCCTTGTCTCCAATTAACCACCAGAAAAACAGAAGTGGCGCTGTGGCTCAAGTGGTAGAGCACTAGCCCTGAGCTGAAGAGCTCAGGGACAGCACCCAGGCCCAGAGTTCAAGCCCTATGATCGACGAGAGAGAGAGAGAGAGAGAGAGAGAGAGAGAGAGAGAGAGAGAGAGAGAGAGAGAGGAGAAAGAGAGAGAGAGAGAGAGAGAGAGAGAGAGAGAGAGAGAAAGGAGAAAGAGAGAAAAAGAGAGAGAGAGAAAGAAGAAAGAGAGAAAGAGAGAGAGAGAGAGGAAAAATGAACGAAGGAAGGAAGATGGATGAGAGAGAGGACTATTTGGAAACCTGTGGGTACAGAGAAGAAGTCGACTCTAGGCACAGGTACAGAATGTTTGATCAAAGATTCCTGTATGAAACTATGCAGTCCTATCCAAGATCATGCCGTATTTCACAGAAAGTGGAAAACCAGTTACCTCAGTGGTTACCAGCTCATGACAGCAGCCTGAGACTAGATTCTCTGAGCTACTGTCAATTTTACCAGGGACTGTTTGTCAGAAAACCAGTTACCCTGGACCTTAGTCAGCAAGAATGTAATTATGGTTTATACATTGTAGAATCTGGAGTTCCCAAGCATCTGTCCTTAGGACACAATACTAGTGCCCCTCAGTCTAGTCATAAGCAACAACACAACAAAAAGGGCACCCACTATTGTTGACGTTACGTTTAATGTTCTAGGTGAATTTCCTTTGGTGGGCCCTATGTGGTTACTGTATATGATTTTGGTACACATGCCTACCTTATCTAGGGAAGGGAAAGAAAAACGAGGGTATAACAGATATCACAAGAAATGTACTCACTACCTTATCATGTAACTGTACCCCCTTTGCACAACACCTTGTCAATAAAATTTAATTAATAATAAAAAAAGGCACCCAGAGGAAGGCAGAGAAAAAAACAGAGGAAGAGGAGCCTAAGCATAAGAGGAAAAGAAGTTTTGAGGAAATGGATTTAGACAAAAACAAGGACATCCAAGGGCTGGGAATGTGGCTTAGTGGTAGAGTACTTGCCTAGCATGCATGAAGCCTTGGATTCAATTCCTCAGTACCACATAAACAGAAAAGGCTGGAAGTAGTGCTGTGGCTCAAGTGGTAGAGCGATAGCTTGGAACACAGAGAGGCTCAGGGACAGAGCCCAGGCCCTGAGTTTAAGCCCCAGGACTGGCATAAAAAAAACCCACACACCAACAAAAACAAAAAAAAACAAACAAGGACATCCACAAAAAGAAAAGCAGAAACTGGACAGAACAGTACAGAAAAGCTTAAGAATTGAATAGAAGAAAGGGAGACAAGATGTAGCCTCTAAGAAAGAGGACCATAAACATAGAAAAGAGAAAACCAAAGGAAGGAGGAGAAAATGCTGTGTGACTAGTCTTATCTTTTGATTTTGAAGCTTTCTGGTTGATTCTTTAATTAAAGAGCTGAGGAGCTTGGTTCTATGATATCATATCACTTTTTCTTATGTGAACACATATTTCTAACTAAGGCCAAGTGAACAAGAAGTATTTAGTGTGCTTAGTTGCTTGGTCCCCTACATGGAACTTACTTTTCCTCATTTTCTAAAAGCATTTTAATGGTTTTCTTACATCCAATGTCCCTTTTTGAGAGTGGCTCTATGTATATTCATTTAATTGGTGTGATGCTGGTATTATTTTTCCTAACAGATGGCTTATTTTAAATTGGAGAATTAATAGACTACAGAATGTTTCTTGGTTGGGCTTGTTTCCATTTTGAATTTGACATTTTTGTGAAGCAAATTAGATTTTTTTCCTTTGTTAGAACTAACTTGCAGTATATTTTGTAGACTAGAAAGTCATAAATGAAATATATAATAAAAATAATAAGCTTACCTTGCACAGAGTTTTAAATGTTTAAAAGTATCCTCGGGGCTGGGGATATGGCCTAGTGGCAAGAGGCCACTGGGTTCGATTCCCCAGCACCACATATACAGAAAATGGCCAAAAGTGGCGCTGTGGCTCAAGTGGCAGAGTGCTAGCCTTGAGCAAAGAAAAAGAAGCCAGGGACAGAGCTCAGGCCCTGAGTCCAAGCCCCAGGACTGGCAAAAATAAATAAATAAATAAAAGAATCCTCATACACAACCATTCTGGAGATTTTTATAATAAAGTGTTCTTAGAGAGAGAGGGTTGGGAATATAGCCTAGTGGTAGAGTGCTTGCCTAGCATGCATGAAGCCCTGGGTTTGATTCCTAAGCACCACATATACAGAAAAGGCCAGAAGTGGCGCTGTGGCTCAAGAGGTAGAGTGCTAGCCTTGAGCAAAAAGAAGCCAGGGACAGTGCTCAGGCCCTGAATTCAAGCCCCAGGACTGGCAAAAAAAGAGAGGGGGGAGAGGAGGCAGGGGGAGGAAGAGAGAGCCAGGCTCACACTTGTAATCCTAGCTACTCAAGAGGCTGAGATCTGGGGATCATGGTTGGAAACCAAGGAGGAAGAAAGACCATGAGACTCCATTTTCAAAATAGCCAGCAGAAAGCTAAGCTAGAGATGTGGCTCAAGTGGTAGAGTACCAGCTGAGTAAGCAAGCCAAGCAGGTATGAGGCCCTGACTTCTAGTCCTGCTAAATAAATAAATAGACATTGAGATGAAATTTAATTTTTTTTTTTGTCCGTCCTGGTACTTGAACTCAGGGCCTGGGCATTGTTCCTGAGCTCTTCAGCTCAAGGCAAGCGCTGTACCACTTGAGCTACAGCTCCACTTCCTAAAATGAAATTTATATACCATAAAATTTGTCTCTTTTTGGCCTGGGGGTGGGATAGAATCTTGCTATGGACTTCATACTAGCTTTGAACTCACAATCCTCCAGTGTCTTCCTCCTAAATGCTAGAATTACAGACATGTATCATGACAGCAGTTCAAAATGACATCATAGCATTTAGTAATTTGCCATGCTTGTGTGTGTGGTGTGTGTGTGTGTGTGTGTTTGTGTGTGTGTCAGCTATGGGGCTTGAACTCAGGGCCTGGGTGCTTTCCCTGAGCCTCTTTGTGCTCAAGGCTAGTGCTCTATCACTTGAACCACAGAGCCACCTCTGGTTTTTGTTTTTGTTTTTTTTTTGGCCAGTCGTGGGCCTTGGACTCAGGGCCTGGGCACTGTTCCTGGCTTCCTTTTGCTCAAGGCTAGCACTCTGCCACTTGAGCCACAGCGCCGCTTCTGGCCGTTTTCTGTATATGTGGTGCTGGGGAATTGAACCTAGGGCCTCGTGTATCCGAGGCAGGCACTCTTGCCACTAGGCTATATCCCCAGCCCCCACCTCTGGTTTTTGAGTGGTTAATTGGAGATAAAGAGTCTCCCCGGGACTTTTCTACTTGGGATGGCTTCCAAACTCAATCTTCAGATCTCATCCTCCTGAGTAGCTAGGATTATAGATGTGAGCCACTGGCTCCCAGTTATTTTCAATGCTTTTTCCAGCCTTTGATCTCTGCTTTTGGCCAGCCGATCACAGCCACAGACTTGGGATACACAGACTGTGGTTCATACTGCTCAGAAAACACCCTAGCTAGTGGTTTCCTGAGGCAAATCACAGTCCAGTCTCAAGGACCCATAACCAATTGTGGCTCCAGATTCCTGTCCTATTCAGACAGTACACACACACACACACACACACACACACACACACACACACACACACACACACACACACACACACACACACCCCTTTCTACTTCCAAAGACAGATTATGCAGGAAAGGGGCTTGACCAGCACCAGCCCTTAGTGGCGGCAAGAGGAGGCTGCACTCCTCCTGCGTTGGGCTTCACTACTCCAGCTTGCACCCCAGGATGTGAAAACTCTGGAAAGAACAAAGCAGCTGCACAGACAAGTTGGAGATGCAGAAAAGAAAATCTGGGAATTTCTTCCCCTTGGAGGACACAAAGCACTTTTCAGCAAAAGATATTCAAAGATCTGAATGACACCCATGCTAATTGCACTTGGCTTCAAAACCCCAAGACTCCTGGAAACCTCTAGCTACCAATGTGACCCAAGCTGCTTTCCCACGCACCAGCTGCTTTTGAGATTACAGTCCTGAATGTGGCACCTTGGCCTTGATGCTAGCCACTGTCAGCTCTTCCTGAAAGCAATCAATATGCCCTCCAAGTGCGTCTCTGATCCCAGCTTCTCCTATGATTAGAGTCTCCCCACCCTCAGCATTAGGTCATCCTCTAGCACCCCACAGACTGGGGGGGGGGCAGTCAGCTAACTTTCTTGTCACTGCCTTCCAATTATCCACACTGGGCTCCTTTTGTTTCTAGTCATTAAATAGAAAGCTTTCAGACACAAAGCAGTGAGAGGGAGGCATTCAGGAACCATCTGCAAGAAATCCTCAGCTCTGAAGATCTTGTTGAACAAATTGTGAAGCCAAGCCGAAAAAAGGCCAAATACACATGTTTTCACTCATTTGTGGACTCTAGACTTTAAAGATATGCCTATGCATTTACTTTATATACATATAACTTGAGTGTAACTGTGAGACTGAATAGGAGGCAGGGAAGGGGACAGTGAATAATGGAGGGTGAATTCTATTGAAATACATTGATTGCACCAAGTCCTTGTATGGAAATATATATATTTTTTTTTAATTTGTGCTGGTCCTAGAGCTTGAACTTAGGGCCTGGACCCTGTCCTTGAGCTTCCCTGCTCAAGGCTAGTGCTCTACCACTTGAGCCACAGCTCCAGTTCCTGCCTTCTGTGTGCTTAATTAGAAATAAGAGTCTCACAGACTTTCCTGCCTAGGTTGGCCTTGAACCATGATACCTTCAAATCTCAGCCTTTTGAGTAGCTCAGATTGCAAGAGTGAGCCACCAGTGCCTGGCTGAAGAAAAAAATTCTTTTTTTTTAAGTTTTTATTATCAAACTGACGTACAGAGCGGTTACAGTTAAGAAAAAAATTCTTAAAAACAAAACAATTGGGGCTGGGAATGTGGCTTAGTGGTAGAGTGCTTGCCTAGCATGCATGAAGCCCTGGGTTTGATTCCTCAGCACCACATAAACAGAAAAAGCTGGAAGTGGTGTTGTGGCTCAAGAGGTAGAGTGCTAGCCTTGAGCAAAAAGAAGCCAGGGACAGTGCCCAGGCCCCAAGTTCAAGCCCCAAGACTGGAAAAAAATAACTTCCCAGCTCCCTGATCAACAGGACTAGTCCAGCTCAGGAAATGTCACCAGTGTATGTCTCACTGCCTCCAAGAAAGGACAACCAAAACCATCCGCTATCAATTTTTAAGTCAAAAGACATAGCTCTATGATTCAAGTGACCATATGAATACAGATTGACCAGACCACAGGAAGAACTTCCAGCTCTGTCATTCATTGAATCATGGATCTTTCTCCCAGCCCTTTGCATCTTACATCAGAGTCTTAGAGGAGACTACTCCTGGGTGGGAGGATGAAGTGCAATGTATGAGCTCCCATGCTATCTCAGGCTTTGTATTTTTCCTGAACCTATGTAGTATTTTTTTGTATTTCTTTTCTTTTCTTTGTGTGTGTGTGTGTGTGTGTGTGCGCACACGCACGCATGTGCACACATGCACACCTATGTGTGTGTGTGTACACACTGGAACTGGAGCTTCAACTCAGAACCTCACTATTTTGCTTGGCTTTTTCCCTCAAGGCTGGTGCTCTTCCACTTTTGCTTTTTGCTAGTTGATTGGAGATAATTGTCTTACAGATTCTCCTGCCTGAGCTGGCTTTGAGTCAGGATCCTCAGATCTCAGTTCTTGAATAGCTAGGATTACAGGTATGAACCACCAGCTAAGCCTCTCTGTATATATATGTTTTCCCGTCCTGGGCCTTGAACTCAGGGCCTGAGCACTGTCCCTGGCTTCTTTATGCTCAAGGCTAGCACTCTACCACTTGAGCCACAGCGCCACTTCTGGCTTTTTCTGTTTTATGTGGTGCTTAGGAATCGAACCCAGTGCTTCATGCATGCAAGGCAATCACTCTACACTAAGCCACATACCCAGCCCTCTCTCTTTTTACAGAAACAATAAGAAATTAACACACCATACTAAAAAACAGGGCTGAAGGTACAACTCAGTAATAAAGTGCTTGCCTTGGCACTCCCAACAAAAAATTAGCATCAACTAGATGCTAATTTAAAAAAATTAAATAGCTGGGTGCCTGAAATCCTTGTTACTCAGAATGCTGAGATCTAAGGATCACAGTTTGAAATCAGGAAAGTCTGTGAGACTCTGATTTCCAGCAAACTACCCAAAACTGCTAAAGTGGACCTATGGTTCAAGTGATAGAGTGCTAGACTTGAGCAAAACAGCTCAGGGACCTGTTAGTGCCCAGGCCCTGGGTGCAAGCCTTAGGACTGGCACAAAAAATTAAGTATCTCATAGTTATGGAGGCCAGAAATCTATAATCAGTATTGCTAAGCCAAAATCACATGTTACAGGACCATACTCTCTTCAAAAGCTTTAGGAGAGAATCTATTTCTGGAATTTTCCAGCTCCTGTGCTTGTTGATACTCCTTAAGCTTATCACCTCAATCTTAGCTCTCGTGGTTGTATTACTTTCTTCTCTTCTATCTGTCATTATAAGGTCTCTCGTGATTGCATTTCAAGTCTATCCGGATCATCTAGGATAGTCCCCTATCCCAAGATCATTAACTCATTCACATCTGCAAAATCTTTCGCATGCACATGTTCTAAGGATTAGGTATTCTGCATTTTCTTTATTTTTTTGGTCAGTTATTCATGTTTCAAATTTTCTGTTGATAGCTGGGTGCCAGTGGCTCATACCTGTAATTCTAGCTACCCAGGAGGCTGAGATTGGAGGGTTGCAGTTCGAAGTCAGCCTGGGCAGGAAAGTTCATGAGACTTTTCTTTTCAGTCATGGGGCTTGAACTCAGGGCCTGGGAACTGTCTCTGAGGTTTTTCGCTCAAGGCTAGCGCTCTACCACTTGGAACCACAGCATCACTTCCTGTTTTCCAGTGACTAATTGGAGATAAGAGTCTCATGGACTTTCCTGCCTGGGCTGGCTTTGAACCGAGATCCTCAGTTAGCCTCCTGAGTAGCTAGGATTACAGGTGTGAACCACCAGCATCTGGCTTCATGAGACTTTTGTTGTTGTTGTCCAGTTGTGGGGCTTAAACTCGGGGCTTGGGCACTGTCCCTGGGCCTCTTTGTGCTCAAGGCTAACACTCTACCATATGTGTCACAGCTCTACTTCCAGCTTTTGAGTGGTTAATTGGAGATAAGAGTCTCATGGGGACTTTTCTGCCCTGGCAGGCTTCAAACCATGATCCTCAGATCTCAGCCTCCTGAGTACCTAGGATTACAGGTGTGAGCCACTGGTGCCCAGTTTCATGAGATTTTTATCTTCTATTTCTTATTGGGGATATAATGCCGAAGAAGACAATTAAGGAATACGAGGCCATAAAAGATACAAATGCTAAGACAGCTTGCGGAGTGAGCCTATGAATCACATCATCACATATTTCTGAACTGAAAAGCCATCATCTGAGGGGCTGGGGATATGGCCTAGTGGCAAGGGTGCTTGCCTCGGATACACGAGGCCCTAGGTTCGATTCCCCAGCACCACATATACAGAAAACGGCCAGAAGCGGCGCTGTGGCTCAAGCGGCAGAGTGCTAGCCTTGAGCGGGAAGAAGCCAGGGACAGTGCTCAGGCCCTGAGTCCAAGGCCCAGGACTGGCAAAAAAACAAACAAAAAACAAAATGTTACCTCGAATCTAGAAAAGTAAAAAAACAAGAAGCAATCCTCTCATGGTACTTGGATGTACACTTAACAATATTTAAAGTCATAATAATTAAGTTTGCTGGCCTTTTAACAATGCAGCAATAAAGAGAATACAAAATAAAGGGAAGGAGACAAGTATTCCCCCTCCGTGTTCTGGGGACTGCAGTTCCTCCAGTCATAGGGAAGGGGGCCCCTTGCTATTAGTTTTAGACACTTCTCCAGCAACTGCTACTACTGCACAGCTGAGGATTGCCTGGGTAGAAAGCAAGTGGCAACAACAACAATCCCTGGGGCAGAGCTGGGAATGTGACTTAGTAGTAGAGTGCTTGCCTAGCATGCACGAAGCCCTGGGTTTAATTTACCACATAAACAGAAAAAAAACACACACAAAAAAACAGAAGTGGTGCTGTGGCTCAAGTGCTAGCCTAAAAAGAAGTTCAAGAAGAGTGCCCAGGCCCTGAGTTTAAGCCCCAGGACTGGCAAAAAAAACAACGACAAAACATCCCTGGGGATTTCTCCTACTTCCTACCACCTAAAAGGGCTCTGTGCCTCTTTACAGCACAAGTCAAGGGTTTCACTTGGAGAGCTTTCTGTGTATAAGAAAATAAAAGTGGAGCATCTTTGCTAGTTGTGTATTTTGGTTTTTCTTTCCTCAACAAGCCTCACACACACTGAGACAGAGACAGAGAGAAAGACAGACAAAAACAAGCCAGTACCATGTCTTTTTCAGGGACCTTATGTAACTACTCTATGCTTCTGTCCAGGGATTTTTTTTAATGGCCATATGCTGTGCTCTCAGAGGCTCACCTGTCATCGTAGCTACTCAGGAGGCTGAGATCTGATGGTCATGGTTTGAAGCCAGCCTGGCCAGCAAAGTCCATGAGACTCTTAAAGCCAATAACCACCAAAAAGCTGAAAGTGGAGCTGTAGCTCAAGGCTAGCTCCCACACACTCTATGTATCTATTCTTGATTACTTTAGGTTTTTTTGTGGTAGTACTAGGGCTTGAACTCAGGCTCTCATGCTTGCTAGACAGATGTTCTACCACTTGAGCCACACCTCCTCCAGCCCTTTTTGCTTTAGTTATTTTTTCAGGTCTCCCATTCATTGTTTGAGTAAGCCTGGACTGTGTGATCTGCCTACCACACACCTGGGATTCAGATGTGAATCACCATGCCCAGCTTTTTGTTGGTAAGATGTGGTCTCTAAATTCTCCCCCTGGCTACCCTCTTGATCATTGTCTCTGAATATCTGGGATTGTAGGTGAAACACAGCCAAGTATTTTTAAATTCATAAATGTTGCTTTAAAGTGTTTGTCAGATAATTCCAAACTCAGTAGCATCTTTCTTTGGCACCTGTTGGTTTTCTTTCATGTTCCAAGGTTCTTCTATGCTGAGTAATTTAGGTTGTGTCCAAAACATCTTGGATATGATGAGACTAAGCATTATTTAAATCCTGTGGAGGCAGTTGATATTTTTGTTTTAGCAGGCCATCAGTCTGATTGAGTTCAGATTAAATTCCAGTCTACTTTCAGTGAGCAAGAGTTCCAGTGTGAGCTCAGCTTTCATGTCCTTGGTAGTGCCCTTTATCGAGTTCTCTGGTGTACTCTGTGCAGCTGTCAGTCTGGGATTTAGATGGTGGTCTGTTCTGGCTCATTTTCAACCACTTTAGTTTATTAATTCTGGACTAGTTCCAAACTTGGGCAGATAGAAGATAAGGCCTGGACTTTACAGTTCCCAGGAGCTGCTTTACCCATGTCCTTCTCTTACAGAAGGAGCTAAGTCACACAGACATTTCATCTGGGGCTGAATTTGAACGTCAGTCCTCAGATCTCAGCCTCGTGATTAGCTAGGATTATGGGCATGAACTAGCTACTAGTGCCTGGCTCTGCTCATATTTTTGTGTTGTACACTTAAGGCTTGCTTTCTAGGGTATGAGCCTGTGTCTAGTCACAGGTTGAGCTTAAATATGTGGCGGTATGCTTGATTCCAACCTCAAGCCTCTTGCAAAACTGACCTGGCTTTTGCTAGTCACAAGACTTGGCTGTGTCTTCTCTGTGCTCATACAAGCTCAGTAGGTAAGGGGTAAATGGGCAGCTTGTGTCTGTTCTGACCTCTGTTGCCCATGTGTATGGTCTGCCCAATATATGAGAGTTTATAGTGGCAGGTACTAATGGCTCATGCCATAGGTTACTCCAAGTTACTCAGGAGACTGAGACCTGAGGACCTTGGCTTGAAGCCAACTCAGAGAAGGAAAATCCATAAAATTTTCTCTCCAATTAACCACGCAAAAAATCAGAAGTGGGGGGCTGGGAATATGGCCTAGTGGTAAAGTGCTAGCCTTGTATACATGAAGCCCTGGGTTCAATTCCTCAGCACCACATATATAGAAAAGGCCAGAAGCGGGCTGGGGAGATAGCCTAGTGGCAAGAGTGCCTGCCTCGGATACACGAGGCCCTAGGTTCGATTCCCCAGCACCACATATACAGAAAAACGGCCAGAAGCGGCGCTGTGGCTCAAGTGGCGGAGTGCTAGCCTTGAGCGGGAAGAAGCCAGGGACAGTGCTCAGGCCCTGAGTCCAAGGCCCAGGACTGGCCAAAAAAAAAAAAAAAAAAAAAAAGGCCAGAAGCGGCAGTGTGGCATGAGTGGTAGAGTGTTAGCCTTGAGCAAAAAGCTCAGGGACAGTGCCCAGGCCCTGAGTTCAAGCTCCAGAACTGGCAAAAATAAAAAAGGGAGCATGATGGGGAGGAGGTGAAATTGGCTGGACTATATTGTAAACTTGTGTGGAAATTAACCGTGAATTCTACATGAATAATGCTTAAAAAGAAAAAGAAGTGGGATTGTTTGATTCTGTGTCAGTTCTGTTTGTTTGCTTATTTATTTATTTTGGTGGTACTAGAACTTCAGGCTTCCCTGGCTTTCTTGCTCACAGCTGGAACTCTAACATTCTAACCCCACTTTTTGCTGATTAATTGGAGATGGAATCCTGCATACTTTTCTGCCTGAGTTGACTTTGAAATTCAATCCTCTGATGTCAGTCTCCTGAATGGCTAGGATTACAGACTTGAGCCGCTGGCACCTGGCCCTATTCTTCATTTTGGGAGGAACTTCTAAACTGTGTAGCTAAGCAGTTGTGGCATTTTGCAATCTCACCAACAGTGTACCAGGGTTCCAATCTCTCCACTTTCTTGCCAACCCTGATTGCATTCTTGTTTTCTTTTTAATTGTAACGTAGCTCACAACAGTTGTTATTTTCCTTTTTATTTCAACCCACTCAGCCCATGAAATAAACTTACAACTCTTTTTACAATGTGACTAGGTGTTTATTGTCAACCACTTGTCCCTTGCCTGGCTGCCAGGAACAGGAAGTAGTAGAGACAGAGGCCCTGCTCTGCCCCTCCTGGCCTGAGTCACTGCCAGATCCTGACTCATTCTTCCATTTAATGTAGTCACAATGACAAGTTGGAAGGGAAAGTACACATTAGGTACAGAGGACAAAAAAAATTCCTGGGGGAAGAGAGTTAGGGGAAGAAATTAGGGTGGCTTCCAATTCTCATCTTCATGCCCATCCATTTGTTTCCTGACCCATCCATCCCCCAGGGAACCCAGGTCCCAGCTGATCCCAGGGAAAGCCATCACCTGTGTTGGCTGGGAAGTCTTCTGCAGCACCTTCAATTTGTCTCAGCCCCACTACAGTTAGAGTTGTAAGCCCAGCCTTTTGTACATGACAGGGACCTCTCCCTATCCAGTGGGTCAGAAGGATCTTCTCATTTGGATGGAAGATATCAAGTCTGCTTCCAAGTGGTGATGTTTGCCAAGTTTTTCCTTCTGCATTTTTGTGGGGAGTATTTGAAAGACATTCCCTCCTCATCTGCCACCCTGGGCACAATATAATCCTGTGGAAGTTGCCTTTAAGGGCTGTAGCCTGGGCCACGCCTGAACCACAGCTGTAAAAATATATGATACATTTAGAATTAAGTGTGTGTGTGTGTGTGTGTGCAAGCATGTGCATGTGTGCCAGTCCTGAAGCTTGGACTCAGGGCTTGGACACTGTCCCTGCACTTTTTGGCTCAAGGCTAGCACTCTACCACTTGAACCATAGCTCCACTTCTACCTTCAAAAAATGTTTAATTGAAGAAAAGAGTCTTTTAGACTTTATTTTTATTTTTTTGTTGTTGGTCATGGGGCTTGAACTCTGGGCCTGGGCGCTGTCCCTGAGCTCTTCAGCTCAAGGCTAGAACTCTACCACTTGAGCCACAGCACCACTTCCAGTTTTTTTAGTGGTTAATTGGAAATAAGAGTTTCACAGATTTTCCTGTCCAGGCTGCCTTTGAACCACAATGCTCAGATCTCAGCCTCCTGAGTAACTAGGATTACTGGCGTAAGCCAGCAGCGCCCAGATTTTTTTTTGGACTTTATTGCCTAGGATGGCTTTTAGCTATGATCCTGAGAGCTCAGCCTCCTGATTAGCTAGGCTTACAAGCATAAGTTCAGAGATAGCTCCAGGCCCTGACTTCAAGCCCCAGGACTGGTGCACACACACACATATACACACTCATAGAGTGTAAAATTTCAGTTTGTCTAATAAATAAGGAAATCTATTCACATCATGAAGCAAGCACATTTTGGTTCTGATTTACACCAACACTATTTTGAACAGAGAAAAATTAACAATTTGTCAAGAGGCACAGGAGGTAAGATTTTCTATTTGTGGGAGTGAGGGCTGAGTCTTGTTAAGGATGAGGGCTTCCTGGGCACATTACACATAGAGGAGAAACAGATATGTGAAGATCTTTGGTCTTAGGGGAGGTACTAGACTCCTCCTTATGAAGGGGCACTTGTGTTCCCCATCAAGCCCTGCTCCCTTCCACAGTCCAGGATGCAGCTTGCTTCCCCTTACCCACAAACAGGGGAAACCCCACCTAATTGAGGAGTGAAGTAATCTACAGTTTACACAAAGCTCTGGAAAGCTGTTTTATACCTACAGGAAGATCATTGTTTATTACCAGGTGCCGGTAGCTCATACCTGTAATCCTAGCTACTCAGGAGGCTGAGATCTGAATATGGTATTTCAAAGGCAGCTGGGGGGGAAGGAAAGTCAATGAGACTTTCTCCAATAAACTAAACCCTGAAAACGAAGCCAGAAATGGAACTGTGGCTCAAGTAAATGGGGCACTAGCCTTAAGCAAAGAAAGTTCAGGGACAGCACCCAGGCCCGGAGTTCAAGCTCCAGGTCCCGCACACATACACACAAAAATGTTCGTTTGGTGAGGAGTTTTATTGTCATTTCTTTCTGTGTAGAGTTGACATTTTTCCACAGATAAATGTATAGCTTGCATTTTCTACTTTAAGGATATGTGAAAATCATTGCTCTGTGATGGTACGTAGTGTTGAGAAACAAGATTTCAAATGGTTAATCGATTTTTAGTGAGACTATCTGGGTTTCCTCAATTTCTTAGTTTAAATGGCTCCCTTTTCTACAAATAATGCTTGGATTGAGTGAGCGCACACGCGCCTGCGCACGCGCGGACACACACACACACACACACACACACACACACACACACCGCCACCACCGCTGCCACTACCACTACCACAACCACCACCTTCTTTATCTGTTACTAGGTGAAGGTGGAGCTGAAGGCGGTGATGGAAGACGGGGAAGAAGGGAGAGAGAGGGCGATTCCTCTGAGAAGCGACTTAGTTCAGGGTTTCTAAGGCCCGCAAGAGCACCGCGGTAACCGCTGCACTGCAGGAACGGTAGCCCCACCCTCCCACTGCAGACTGCACCGCAGCGCCCTTGCCGCAGTGGCGAACTTGGCCTTGGCTTTGGGCGGTCTTTGGCGCCCTCTGCTGTTCGCGTACTCAACCTGCGCCGAGACGCTTACTGCAGGTTCCTCTCACTTTGTGCCTCCTCCATTTTGCTTCTCCACACATTTGCTGGTGTCCTTCCTCTTTCCACTCCTCTGCGTCTTGATTTAGGGGTCCCAGCCCGAGGAGTCCTTTGTGGAACTAACTGCTGTCTTTAGGCTTAGAGACAACAAACACATTGACAGGGACTAAGGTGGTCAAGGACAGCTGTGGCGACCTAGGGAGAAGCTCCAGCCCCTTCCCTCCCCACCCCCATTCCCGGGCTATGGAAATAGAGGGGCTAATCTGGAGCTGTGGTCCCAACTTGCCCAGGCCCAAGTATCATTGCAGTTTCTGATCTCTAGCTTCCTGTGGCCCTGAGAGATGGTGCTAGAAGCATCCGGACCCATATGCAATCTGGGATGTACAAGAGTGTGCACCTGCTTCCAGCAGAGGAAGAAAGCTATGAGGGAAAACCAGAGCCCCCAAATCTCCTCACCCATGACCCAGCCATGCCCACATATAACATCTAGAGATGTTAAGACAGCTCTTCAAGAATGGGCACTGGACCTTGTTAGTGACCGGAAGCAGCGTGTCTCCAAGTCTC
The DNA here is from genome assembly GCF_023159225.1 of Perognathus longimembris pacificus. Lineage (NCBI taxonomy): Eukaryota > Metazoa > Chordata > Mammalia > Rodentia > Heteromyidae > Perognathus > Perognathus longimembris. The sequence continues at coordinate 78,760,700 of NC_063188.1, read as the reverse complement.
TTAGACCTGTAGAGAGGTCTCTAGAGCTGAGGCTTCCTCCTGTGGATACCCACCTATACCATCTCCTTCCCCTTTTCCGCTGGAATCCCATCAGGCCCTAGAGGCTTCTCTTTGTCCAGTCCCCAGGGCTGAGGAAATTCACAAAGGACCAGGAGGGACCTGAAGGATTGCCACAAATCTTGTGCGTAGTTCCCAAATGGGATCTACTTAGTGTTCTGTGTCCCGGAAATCACTACAGACTGCACTTCTGTCTCCCTCCATTTGCTTGGGCAAGGCTACCTCCCCCAAAGGCTGTTTAGAGGAAGAAGAAATCTGTCAACATTGGAGCCCAGAAATTCTAGCCAATATTTTGATTCATTCAAACAGCTTAGATCTCATAATAACTCTAGGTGGTGGTTGTTTGTACTGTTGGCATTCAAACTCAAGGACTCCGGGGCCACCCAACCCTAACGCCCTTAGGCATAGACAAACCTGCTGTTCCCACTATGAGACAAGCTTGGACTGAACCCAGGGACAGTGAGACCCTGGGCCTGCAGGTGAAGGTATAGCAGGAACTCAGGGTGACCATTACAGAGGTGATGGTGGCTGTCCTCCAGCATTTGGGGCAGTAACTGTCACATCTACAAGCCATAGAAGAGCCCCTTAAACAAGGATCACCCTCCTGTCCCTTCTCCATTGAACACTGGGAGGAAATATATGGGGGGCTTACTTTGGGGGTGGTAAGGGGAGAACCAAGGTCAGAGGAGGAAGATGAAGCTATTCAGATCACCCCCTGGCCCAACTTCAGACTGATTTTCACAGTGAGCAAGGCCCCAAGGCTCACCCTGCCCAGGTCTATGGCAATCACAGGGTATTCAGCAGGCCAGAAGCCAGTTACAGTGGCAGGAGGTGAGTGAGTCTGACCCTCAGGGCTCCCACAAGCCTCCCTTGAACCTTGGATTCTGCTCAGTTTCAGAAGCCAGCATAAGGCCTTCCTCTTGGCCTAACTCCACAGCAAGCACTTTTGTCTCACCAAAGGGAAGAATGGTAGCCTAGCACTTATTTGATGCGTAGTGTACGCCCTGTATCTTGCCGTCTGCTTTGCCCACCTTGGCTACTTCAAAGTTCACAATATGTTTTTGCAAGGAGTGCTGTTATCACGTGGATAACAAAAATCCCCAGTGGTTAAGGCCCTTACATAAAATAGAGTCAGCTGGTACCAGTGGCTCACATCTGTAACACTAGCTTCTCAGGAAGCTGAGACCTGAGGATTGTGGTTTGAAGCCAGCCTGGGCAGGAAAATATGTGAGATTCTTATCTCCAATTAACCACCCAAAAGCAGGAAGTGGAGCCATTGCTCCAGTGGTACAGATTTAGCCTTGAGGAATTTTTTTTTAAAGCTCAAGAGACAGTACCCGGGCTCTGAGTTCAATTCTTAGAACAGATACAGTGCATGTACACCCCCGGCCCCATGCATGGAGTTAAGGTGAAGGATGTTATAGGGAGTACATCTGACACCATATTGATTAGGGAAACATGGTAGGAAATGTTGGGGGAAGTAGATTAGGTTAAACTGACCCCAAAATTCTGCTTCTGTAAATGGCTTGCTTAACTTGTTTGTTGCATGCTCTACGCCCTGCATCAACCTCCTACATCTGTGCTATGCTTTTACCTTTATAAACCCCAATTTGGGGCCTACTTGGGGGGCACGGTGGCAGCTCCCGAGTCTGCTCTGTGTCCCTGGCCGGTCAGCCCACTTTTCACTGTTGCAGTTTCAGCTCCCGAGTCTGTGTTGCATCCCTGGCCGGGCAGTTCGCCTTTTGCTTCCCCAATAAACCCATCTTTTTTACTTAACACTGTCTCTGAGTGGTGGACTCTTGGAGGGACAGGGAATCCCCTCCCTCAAACCCTGTAACAAAGGAAACACTTGAAAATCAGTCCTCTGAAGGCAGAAATAACATATCTTTCTGTTTCAGGGCTCAACAGCTGTCTTTTCTCCCTCCCTCCCTTCCTCCCTCCCTCCTGCCCTTCCTTCCTCCCTCCCTCCCTTCCTTCCTTCCTTCCTTCCTTTTTTCCTTTTCTTCCTTGTTTACCTGGTGCTTTACCACCTGAGTCATGCCTCCAGCCCAACTTTTCACTGGTCAATTGGAGATGGAGTCTCTTGGACTCTTCTGCTTGGGCTAGCTTTGAACAAAGATGCTCTGATCTCAGCCTCCTGGGTAACTAGGGTTACAGGCATGAGCCACTGATACTCAGCCCCCATCACAGTTTCTAAGTACTATTGAAGGCTTTGGGATACTTTAGAGAAATGACTGATTTCAGAGCTAGTACAGGGAAAGACCAAATGAACCTGGAACATTTTGTGCTGAAAAACAAAGGCTTAGAAAACATAGGGGCTCAATAAAAATTGATCGACTCTGTGGCAAGGGGCTCTCTCTGGGCCAGGTCTGGGCAATGTGAACAACAAAATAAGCACAGGACTCTGATCCTGGTCAGAGTGGAGCAGTGCGACTCCTGGCTCTTTTGAGGGGAAGAAGGGACAGTGGTGGGGCTTGAATTCAAGACCTTTGACTCTTTTTTTTTTTTTTTTTTTTTTTTTTTGGCCAGTCCTAGGCCGTGAACTCAGGGCCTGAGCACTGTCCCTGGCTTCGTTTTTGCTCAAGGCTAGCACTCTGCCACTTGAGCCACAGCGCCACTTCTGGCCATTTTCTGTATATGTGGTGCTGAGGAATCGAACCCAGGGCCTCATGTATACGAGGCAAGCACTCTTGCCACTAGGCCATATTCCCAGCCCCGACCTTTGACTCTTGGCTTTTTTTGTGCAAGGCTGGTTCTGTACCACTTGAAACATACCTTCATTTCCATCTTTTTGGTAGTTAATTGGAAATAAGTGTCTATTGGATTTGTCTTCCTTGGTTGGCTTCAAGTCCCAATTCTTAAATCTCAGACTCCTGACTAGCTAGGATTACAGGCATAAACCACCAGCACCTGGCTCAGACCCCTGGTTCTTATAAGTAAAACTTTCTAGAAAAGCCAAGGAGAGCCCATTCCTCTTGATCAAACATCTAGGAAAAGGATATTTGATCCAAATAGCCAGTGTTAGCCAGAACTAACACTCCACCTTACTCTCTCTACTTGAACAACAGACTAAAAAATTATTGCCAATTAGGGCCTTGAGCTGAAATCCCCACCTGGCCCAGCTTCCTCCTTACCTCTGACTTAGATTTCCCATTTTATCTGCTTCCCACCATTAGTTCTGTTCCTACCAACTCCCATCAGACAACTCTAGCATTCCTGCAGACTCACTATAAATACATCAGAATGTAAGTAAGGAATGAGTCTCCCAGTTTTGGCCAGGGGCTCCTGGCTGCAGATTCCTTCCCTCAGTAAAGTTGTGTGGTATTGAGCACCTCCCCGCTCTTCCTTTAGTGCCAGTCCTGGGGCTTGAACTCAGGGTGCCGGTGCTGTCCCGGTGCTCTACCACTGGAGACACAACTCCACTTCCAGCATTATTGGCTAGTTTATTAGGGATAAGAGTCTTAGGACTTTCCTGATTGGGCTGGCTTCAAACTGCAAACTTCAGATCTCAGCCTCCTGAGTAGCTAGGATTACAGGTGTGAGCCACTGGTGCCTGGTTTTCACATGTGTTTCTTTTGTATTTCTCCCTATTTAAACCTTTGCTATTCAAATAAATCTTTGCGAAAACTTTCACCTGGTAAGACATTCTAGAATACTTTTCAAGAGAGGGTCTTGAGTGAAGAGCCAGACTAAAGCCATTTTGAAGTCAGGCCCCACTTTGCCACGCGAACCTGAGATAAGCAGGCCCTGTGAGCAAACCCAGGACAACCTTATTAGGGCCCAGCTGGTCAAGAACTCTAACCACCTGGGAATGTTTAACTCTAACCGCCCCCGGAATGCCTCGAGCCCTGAGCCAATCAGATTTGTACTCGTGTCCTAATCTTGCTTGAACACCTGATTGCTGTAACTTTGTTTTTTGCCTTTATAAGCTCTGTGAAATCTCAGCTTGGGGCTTCCTCCTAACCTCTGCTGTGTCGGTGGGTAGGACGAGGCCCGATCTGCAGCTCGCCTGAATAAAGCCTTGCTTTTGCATTTTGGAACATCTGGCTCTCGGTGGTCTTATTGGTGGTCTTCTCGCGACTTGGGCATAACATTGAAGACCTGTAATTTTGTGTGAAAACTGGAAAGTTGAGGGATGCCCTAATCTGTTCTTCAATGACAATAGCAATAAGCTGTTTGTACAATAGCTTAATGTAAAATTTATAAGTAAAATCACTAGCCCTAGTGGAGCACCAGCTGCTCATACCTGTAATCCTAGCTTCTCAGGAGACTGGGATTTGAGGATCACAGTTCAAAGTCAACACAGGCAGGAATGTACCTGAGACTCTTATCTCCAATAAACTACCAAGAAAGGGGGGAGAAAGGGGAAAAAAAGAAAGCCAGAAGTGAAGTAGTGGTAGAGTGGTAGAGCACTAGCTTTGGGCATAAAAAAAAGCTTAGGGATGGCACCCAGGCCCTGAGTTCAAGCCCCAAGACTGGTAATGATACCTAAAATCACTGGCCTTAAAGTAGCTAAAACTGAGGCAGGATAAACTAGGGAAAATGAGGCATGGTAAATGGCTGTCAGGAATTAAAAAACTCAAGCTTAAAGCTAGCTCATCTACTTCACTGAAGCTTAAGGGAACGCGGTCATTTAGGGGAAAATGAGAAAGGATAAACTGAGAAATGCATGAAGGCAACACAGAAGCCAAATATTTATTTTTTCTTATTCTTTTGGCCAGTCCTGGAGGGTCTTAGACTCAGGGCCTGAGCACTGTCCCTGGCTTCTTTTTGCTCAAGGTTAGCACTCCGCCACTTGATCCACAGTGCCACTTCTAGCCTTTTCTATATCTGTGGTGCTGAGGAATCAAACCCAGGGCTTCATCTATACGAGGCAAGAACTCTTGCCACTAATCTATATTTCCAACCCCCGCAAGTATTTAGAAACACAGAAGTCAAGTATTTAGAAACACAGAAGCACTATCTTTGCTCTGAGGTAGACATCTGGAGGCCTTCCTTATCTCAAGGATAAGGATCAGTTTTGTGGCAGCCAGCATTCTTATCTGGAAAGAATGCCCATGGTGTCTATCTTCCAGCTCAGAAAGAGGAAAACCAAGAGTGATGAAAGCAAAGATAAAACACCTATCTTTGCATAACTTTAAGGGCAGGCCCCCTGCCTTTACTGTATAAACACCCCTCACAGCCAAGGAGCTGTGTGTATCTCTATCTCCCATGGAGAACGAGAGCGCTGACTATGTTGGAGTCTGCTCCTGCCTTTCTGCTGGTCTGTTTTGTCTGCTTGTCTGCTTGCTTACTTAATAAAGCTCCACCAAGTTTTCTTACCACTATGACTTGTCCAGCAATTCTTATTCTGCAAAGAAAGTCAAGGACCCTAAGTGAAGAGCCCCTACTTTTAGAGGAAAACTTCACAAACCTTCACCTGCATCCGGTGACTAAAAACTACCTTTAAAAAAGGAATAAACAGCTAGGTGCTAGTGTCTTATCCTAGTAATTTTAGCTACTCAGGAGGCTGTGGTCTGAGGATTGTGGTTCAAAGCCAGCAGAAGGTCAGGGAGACTTACCTACAATAAAACGCACGCACACGCGCACACACACACACACACACACACACACACACACCTTAAGTGGAGCTGTGGTTCACTTGGTAGAGATCTAACCTTGAGCAATAAAAGCTCAGGAATAATAACTAGGCCCTGAGTTCAAGCCCCAGGATGGCACAGAAGAAAAAAAAAAGAAGAAACTGAGCAGTGGTTACTCATGCCTGTAATCCTAGCTACTCAGAAGGCTGAGCTCTGAGGATCCTGTTTGAAGCCAGCCGGGGGAAGGAAAGTCCAAGAGACACTTATCTCCAATTACCTAGCAAAAATCTGGAAGTGGAGGTCTGGCTCCAGTAGTAGAGTGCTGGCCTTGAGCGGAAAAGCCAAGCAAGAGGGTGAAACTGAGTTCAAGCCCCAGAACTGGCTTTAGAAAAAGGATTAGCTAAAATCCCTGAATTCAGTGTTAAGGTTTACTGAATAACCCAGTTAACAGGAGTATATAGTACTGGAGAAGGAATAGACAGACACAGAGTAGTGAACAGAACAGAAAAATCAGAAATTGTACCAAATAGCCAAGCACCGGCGGCCCACCCCTGTATTCCTAGCTACTCAGGAGGCTGAGATCTGAGGATCACAGTTCAAAGCCAGCCTGGGCAGGAAAGTTTGTGAGACTTATCTCCAATTAACCACCAGAAAACTGGAATTGCCATCTGTGTCTCAAGTGGTAGAGCACTAGCCTTAAGCTGAAGAGCTCAGGGACAGCACCCAAGGCCAGAGTTCAAGCCCCAAGCCTGAAGCAAAGCAAAACACTATGCAGCTCCCCCAGGATGGTCCTGTACCTGTCTAGATTGTAGTACATAGTAGGAACCAAGGGCCATGAGTGCAAGATAGGGTAGGAGGAAACTTTCTGGAGACAGAAGAGAAGAGTAAGAACAAGAACAAGAACTAGGTGGTGAGGGTTATTGGGCTGGGTAGAACTTTGGGTCTGCCACAAATTACTTCTCTTCTGTGGCCCCAGCCAAACTCCTTCCCCCTCCTCTGTCTTCTCCCCTCTTCCTGCCTGGTCTCAGATTCCTCATCTGCACCTCCACTGGGCTTCAGGGCTCAGTAACTCAGAATGGCCCTGATGCTCTCAGTCCTTGAGGCTTTTGCCTAGAAAGGTGCTCAGCTGGAAATTCTAGGTCATTGTCATCAAGGGATGCTATAAAGTCACAATGCATCATAAAGATAAAGATCATGCACTTGGTACAGCCAGCTTACATACAGTATTAGACATAATCATTTGTGCAGCTATTCAGATTGCTGTCATCCCGTCACTTCATCCACCACGATGCAAACTAAGACATAATAGTAGATTGTAATCCTTCTGCATAGTCTCTTGAGTAGCTGAGACTACAGATATGAGCAGCCAGCAATGGCTTCCCAACTACATTGTGTGTGTGTGCGTGTGTGTGTGTGTGTGTGTGTGTGTGTGCATATGCACACATGCATGTGCATGCACAGATCCTGGGGCTCGACTTCATAGCCTTGAGCTTTTTTTGCTCAAGGCTAGTGCTCTACCACTCAAGCCACAGCTCTACTTCTGGTTTTATGGTGGTTAACTGGAAATAAGAGTCTCACAGACTCTCTTGCCTGGGCTGGCTTTGAACCACAGTCCTCAGATCTCAGCCTCCTGAATAGCTAGGGTTACAGGTGTGAGCCACTGGCATCTAGCTCTAATCTACATCTTTTTCAACATGCAGAATTTTATTGTCTTCGGAATCTTAATGCAGTTTAGGGAGGAGGCAGGGGAAAAGTGAGGGAGGAGGTAACAAATTAAACAAGAAATATACTCACTGCCTTACATATGAAACTGTAACCCTCTGTACATCACTTTGACCATAAATAAGTACATATTTTTTTAAAAAGAGTCTTAATGCAGTTTGGTCCTTTTTTTTTGCCAGGCCTGGGCTCAGTCCCTGAACTTCTTTATGTTCAAGGCTAGTGTTAGGTCCTCTCCCTGAGGGCTACATGCAGATGCCCCCACCTCATTAAGTCTCCACCCAGTTACCTGGGTAACCTGCAGACCTGGAGGCAGTTACCTCCCCTTTCCCTGAGGTCACCTTCTAATCCACCTGGCCACACCCCTTGCCCCTGCCCTAGATAAAGCAGGGCTGGGTGGGGGTCTCTCTCTCTCTCTCTCTCCCTTCTCTCCCCTCTCTCTCCCTTCTCTCCCCCTTCTCTCCGGCCATGGATCACCTTGGCCACAGGCCAGCAGTTCGGTAATAAACGTTCTCTCCTGCCTGAATACCGCGTGGCGTTCTCCTTTACCGGCTACCTACTTTAAAAACCTAACATATATGGTGCCGTGACTCGGGAAGGGCTTAAGAGTCAGGACAGGCGGAATTCCCCTCTATTTTTCTTCTTTTTCTGGGAGTATCCCCAGTCCTGACGGCCCTTTTTCCGCGAACCGAACTGCTGCGAGTAGCCACGCGGCACTTTTCACTAATACCATTGCTGGCCTCCACATCCACCTCCACCTCCACACCACTTGTCTACCCTGGTGAGTGAAACTGCTGCTGCTTGGGTTCTCTGCCGCTCCATCTGCCGCTTCTGCCTGGTAAGCTCATCCACTCACCAGGCGCCTCCCTCCCGTGCTTTTTGGGTTTTGCATCACAGTCACACCCGAGCCGGGACACTGCTAGCACGCCTCTTGACAGTGCAATGAGGCCTGCTCGAAATACTCGCTCAGATACAGTTTTTGCCACTGCAATGGTAAATGGTTAGAAGTCACTTATATTCAGGCTCTCTCTCTCTTTCTCTTTTCCTCTCTTTCTCTTCCCTTTTCTCCCTCTCTCTCTCTCTCTCATTTTCCTGCTTACTTGCTTACTGTATAAAATTCCCAAGTCGTACCATCCTTGTGTGCCTTGCTCACAAAGCTGCTTCTTTTCACAGACCTCCGAAACTGAGGCTTGACCACCAATGTGCTTTGTCAGCAAAGATATCTAAAAGTTCTTTTCTCTAGCATTGACCACATGGTTTTAAAATATTGGGCAAAGAAAAAAAAGTCATTTACTATTGGAATTCCAAAAGAGTCTACTGCTGCATTTGTTAGTATGTCCATATAGCTATATATCTGTGCTAAAACTCATCACATCTACTGAGTTTTTGTCATTGCAGAATTCTGGCAAGTATTTGGTCAATTCTTGACAAGGTACAGGTAAGCTCTAGTCCCCTTGGTCTCCTTGTTGTTTTAATTGGAAATAAAAAAGGGCTTTTGTGACAAAGACTCCTTGGATTACAGTTCGAAGCCAGCCAGGGCTGAAAAATCTCTCTCAAACTCCAACTCCCAATTAATCAGCGAAGAGCCAGGCTGGAAGCATGGCTGAAGAGACTTATCTCTTACCAGACAAATGCTGGAAGTGGAGCTCAAGTGGTAGAGTACTAGCCTCGAGCAGAAGTGCTCAGGGACAGTGCCCAAGCCCTGAGTTCAAATCCTGTGAATGCCATCGGGGACAAGCCATCCCAGCAACAAGCACCTAGATCCCTGGGACTCAGCCAGTTCAGGGAACAAGGATCATGGAGAGGAGTAAGAGGAGAATAATGTCAGATCCTAAATGGAGTCACTTTGTCTCGCCCTTTCAAAATTAATCAGAGCCGGGGGATCAAGAGGTAGTAGCTTGTCCATCTAATGTCCATGCCTGAGTATAAGAACTGTCCAAGTCATCCAATTTTTAATTTTGTGCCCTAAACCCTTCCTTTTGCCTTAATATTTTTTTTGTCCAGCCCCTGCCTCATGAGACTTCTTCCAGGCTTCATTCAAGGACTCGCATCAACCACCAAGGGACCCTGCTGCTCGCCTTCTCCAGGAGGGGCCACATTTCTGCCTTTTACCCCTAATGCCGACGCCCCTTGCCAGCAGGAAGCAGCCAGAGAGAGTCTTCGTCCTTTTTCATTACTATTAAAAGGCTGGAATGTTAGGTCCTCTCCCTGAGGGCTACATGCAGATGCCCCCACCTCATTAAGTCTCCACCCAGTTACCTGGGTAACCTGCAGACCTGGAGGCAGTTACCTCCCCTTTCCCTGAGGTCACCTCTTAATCCACCTGGCCACACCCCTTACCCCTGCCCTAAATAAAGCAGGGCTGGGTGGGGGTTGCTCTCTCTCTCTCCCTTCTCTCCCCTCTCTCTCTCCCTTCTCTCCGGCCATGGATCATCTTGGCCACATGCCAGCAGTTCGGTAATAAACGTTCTCTCCTGCCTGAATACCGCGTGGCGTTCTCCTTTACCAGCTACCTACTTTAAAAACCTAACAGCTAGTGCTCTACCACTTGAGCCACAGCACCACCTCTGGATTTTTCTGAGTAGTTTATTGGAGATAAGAGCTCACAGACATTTCTGCCCAGGCTGGCTTTGAACTGCCATCCTCAGATCTCAGCCTCCTGAGTAGCTAGGATTATAGGCGTAAGCCACTAGCTCCTGGCAACTTGGTGCTTTACAAAAAAAATTAAGCTTCCTGTTTGTCGGGGAAATGTAAAGTATATTCTGGCCTGGCCATCTGCTCTCCGAGTCTTTTGTCCCCAGCCACACACTGAAGCAGATTTCCTGAAATCATCACAGTAAGAGCTTGAAACTATCTGATAATCTTCAAGATACTAGTGTTGGAGGCTCAGCCTTTGATTCTCATATAACCTAGTCAATTAAGTTATTTTTTATTTATTATTATTCATTTTTGGCCAGTCTTAGGCCATGAACTCAGGGCCTGAGCACTGTCCCTGGCTTCTTTTTTGCTCAAGGCTAGCACTCTACCACTTGAGCCACAGCGCCACTTCTGGCCATTTTCTATATATGTGGTGCTGGGGAATTGAACCCAAGGCCTCATGTACACGAGGCAAGCACTCTTGCCACTAGGCCATATTCCCAGCCCCCAATTAAGTTATTTTAAAATAGGGGGCTGGGAATATGGCCTAGTGGTAAAGTACTCGCCTCGTATACATGAAGCCCTGGGTTCAATTCCTCAGCACCACATATATAGAAAAAAGCCGGAAGTGGCGCTGTGGCTCAAGAGGTAGAGTGCTAGCCTTGAGCAAAAAGAAGCCAGGGAAAGTGCTCAAGCCCTGAGTCCAAGCCCCAGGACTGGCAACAAAAACAAAACAAATAAAATAGGGGAAGATAGTTGGGCACTGGTGGCTCACCTCACTAATCCTAGCCACTCAGCAGCCTTGAGAACTGAGTATACAGTTCAAAGCCAATCCAAGCATTCTATTCCATTTAACCACCATTCTATTCCAATTAACCACCGAAAAGCTAGAAGTGAAGCTGTGGCTCACGTGGGAGAACTCAGCCTTGAGCAAAAAAGCTAAGGCAGAGTGACTGTGCCCTGAGTTCAAGTCCTAGTACCCCACTACACACACACACACACACACACACGCACGCACGCACGCACGCACGCACACACATGCAAACCACATAGTTTGGCTTTCCATAATGAGGATGATAAAATGTATCATTTTCATCATTTAATTTTTTATGCCACCTCTGGGGCTTAAACTCAGGGCCTGGGTTCTGTCTCTGCATTTTTATTTATTTTTTGTGAGACATGGAGATTAAATTCGGAGTCTGGGCACTGTCCCTGAGCCTTTTTGCTTAAGACTAGCACTCTACCACTTTGAGCCACAGCACCATTTCCAGTTTTCTGGTGGTTAATTGGAGATAAGAGTCTCACGGACTTTCCTGCCAGGGATGGCTTTGAACTGTGATCCTCAGATCTCAGCCTCTTGAATAGCTGGGATTACAGACATGAGCCACAGAGGGCCCACTCCATCATCTACTTAAAAGAAAATAAACTTATGTTCAATACATCCTAGGTGGGTGGGGCTAACAGAAAAGAGAAGAATGTATTCTCTAATCTGATGACCCATATACATCTTCCAAGTAGTTTCCAACCTATTTGCAAATTCAAATGAATACTTTGTTGCTCTCATTGTTGTGCTGGTCTTTAGAATTTTGCCCATATCATCTCCATGGTTTGTTTTATTCCACAAAATTCCCGAGTTGGAATGTCATGCACTTCCCAGCAGAGGGCGCTGTGTTCTATGTCATGATGCAGCTGGCACCAAAGCCACTGCACCAACCAACCAGCAAATCAGGCCTGAGGACTCCAGTCCTCCCACCCTCTCCCAGGGCTCAGTTCCAGTTCCAGCTGGCCTGCTTCGGACAGAAGGTGTCTGCACGTCCTTTAGTCACAGGCGGCAGAAATGGTTTCTAAGAATAACAAGTGGCTGTGGCTCATGAAGATCCTTATTATATGAAAAGTATTTATATCATAGCTTTTATTCCTCTAAGAGTCCTGCTCTTATTTTAAAATGGGTGGCAAAGGTATAGAGAAATTGAAATTATAGGGAAAAAATATTACTGAATGAATCATAGCTGAGTTGTTCCAATATGGGTTTGTTTAGTTTGGTTTTTAATTTTTGCTTTATCTTTTGTTTTGTGCTGGTACTACAGCTTAAACTCAGGACCTTGAGCTCTGCCTTAGCTTTTTTCTTTTTTTTTTTTGCCAGTCCTGGGGCTTGAACTTGGGGCCTGGGCACTGTCACTGCCTTTTTTTTTGCTCAAGGCTAGCATTCTACCACTTGAGCCACAGAGCCACTTCCAGCTTTTTCTGTTTATGTGGTGCTGAGGAATTCAACTCAGGGTTTCGTGCATGCTAGGCAAGCATTCTACTACTAAGCCACATTCCCAGCCCTCTGGCTTGGCTTTTTTTCCCCCCGCTCAACACTGGTACTCTACAATTTGAGTCACAGTTCCACTTCTGACTTTTCAATAGTTAACTGGAGTCTCACAGACTTTCCTGCCTGCTCGGCTTGGTTTCAAACCAGATCCTCAGATCTCAGCCTTCTGAGTAGTTAGGATCACAGGTGTGAGCCACCAATGCCTGACAGACCTCTCCTCTTTTTCAATTGTTTATGTCTGGGCTGGGCGCTGGTGACTCACACCTGTAATCCTAGCTACTCAGGAGGCTGAGATCTGAGGATGGGAGTTCAAAGCCAAACTGATGAGAAAAGACCCCATAAGACTCTTAACTCCAATTAACCACTCAAAAACCAGAGTGGAGGGGTTGGGGATATAGCCTAGTGGCAAGAGTGCCTGCCTCAGATACACGAGGCCCTAGGTTCGATTCCCCAGCACCACATATACAGAAAAACGGCCAGAAGCGGCGCTGTGGCTCAAGTGGCAGAGTGCTAGCCTTGAGCGGGAAGAAGCCAGGGACGGTGCTCGGGCCCTGAGTCCAAGGCCCAGGACTGGCCAAAAAAAAAAAAAACCAGAGTGGAGCTATGACTCAAAGTGGGAGAGTCCTAGCCTTGAGCAAAAGATCTCAGAGACAGTGGCCAGGGCCTGAGTTCAAGCCCTATGATGGACAAAGAAAAATTGATTACATCTGGAATGTTATTGAAGTGGGAGTTGGTTACTAGGGCTTGAAACTCAGGGTCTTGTGCTTGCCAATAGTTCTATTTCAGAGCCACTCCCCTGTTCTCTGGGGGCTTGTGGGGGCAGGGGGTATTTTTGTGATAGTCTCATAACCTTTCCTGCCCTGGCTGGCTTCAAACCATAATCCTTCTGTTCTCACTCTCTCAAGTAGGTGGGATTACAAGCATTAGCCACCAGCATCCAGCAGTCTATTTCTTTTTTTTTTTTTTTTTTTTTTGGCCAGTCCTGGGCCTTGGACTCAGGGCCTGAGCACTGTCCCTGGCTTCTTCCCGCTCAATGCTAGCACTCTGCCACTTGAGCCACAGCGCCGCTTCTGGCCGTTTTCTGTATATGTGGTGCTGGGGAATCGAACCTAGGGCCTCGTTTATCCGAGGCAGGCACTCTTGCCACTAGGCTATATCCCCAGCCCCTATTTCTTAACTGTGGTAGAAAGCTGGCTAATATATAGAGTGGAGAATCCCAGTAAGGGGTTCCAGATTTGTCTTGGCTTCTCTCTGTGACATTCCTTCCTCCTAGACACAAGTCCCCTCTGAAGGAGGACCAGTGATCTAATACCATATAAAGTAGGTCAGAGAATTTATTGCAGAAGGGGAGGGGAAGGCTAGAGCAGATACTGGTTTCATGGCTTGCTTTAGGGAAGAAGTGCTCTACTTTTTATGGCTTGCCTGAGGGGAGGAAGGGGATCAAGAGAAGGAGGGCAAGAGTTCAGAAAGATCTTCCTTTGAGGTGCTCTCTACTTCCTGAAGATCAAAGTACCTAGCCCACAAAAGCTCTGTACCTGTATTTCATAGTATTGTGTTCTGTGCCTGAACAGTAATAAGAATTTCCTCTTTTTAAACCAAAGCCCAGGCTTTCAATTATTAAGTAAAAAAAAATTTTTTTTTTTTTTGCCAGACCTGGGGGTTGAACTCAGGGGCTGAGCACTGTCCCTGGCTTCTTTTTGCTCAAGGATCACACTCTGCCACTTGAGCCACAGTGCCACTTCTGGCCTTTTCTATATATGTGGTGCTGAGGAATGGATCCCAGGGCCTCATGTATACAAGGCAAGCACTCTTGCCACCGGGCCATATTCGCAGCCCCAAGTCTATTCGTTTTATTAGAAGAGACTCATCAAATTCTACTAAAATTACCATAAGCATTAGGTACAGTGACTTATACTTGTAACCCCAGCTACTTGGGAAGCCCAGACAGGAATTGAAGTTTGAGGCTAGATCAGGTAAAAAAAAGAGTTGAAGCGCTAACTCACTGACAGCTGTTGTAATCCTAGCTACTCAGGAAGCTGAGATCTGAGGATCAAGGCTTGAAGGCAGTGGGGACAGGAAAGTCCTGAGATTCTTGTCTCCAATAACCACCAAAAAAGCCAGAAGTGGAGGTGTGGCTCAAGTGGTACAGCACTGGCCTTGAGCACAAAAGCTCAGGAATAGTGCCCAGGCCCTGCACCAGGACTGGCATTTAAAAAGGGCTGGGCACTGGTGGCTCACACCTGTAATCCTAGCTACTCAGGGGGTTGGGATCTGAGGATGGAGGTTCAAAGCCAGCCCAGGCAGGAAAGTCTGTGAGTCTCATCTTCCATTAACCACCAGAAAACCAGAAGTGGCAGTGGCCCTGTGGCTCAAAGTGGTAGAGCACTAACTAGCCTTGAGCACAGAATCTCAGGGACAGCACTCAGACCCTGAGTTTAAGACCTACAACCACAGAAAAGGTAAAGAGACTGTATCTTAATCAATGAATGGATGGGTATAATGGCAAGTACTTGTCAACTCAGAGACATAAGGAACACAAATAGGAAGATCACACAGTTCAAGCTGGCCAAACATAAAAGAAAATCCTATCTTGAATTTAACCAATACAAAAAAGGCCAAGTGGAGTGGGTCAAGTGATAGAGCACCGGTTTACGAAGTGCAAGGGCCTGAGTTCAAACTGCAGTAGCACCAAGGGGGAAAAAAGAATAGACAAGTGACAAGATGGAAGAAAATGGAAATCTTTTTTCATAAAATATAAAATTGCAAACCAGGACAAAAACAAGAAAGCTAGTGGATAGGGTGACATAGGCAACTCGTAGTAGAGGAAATTCAGTCATCATGTTGCTATGTGTACATGTTTGGGTGTCCCCCAAGGATGCTTGCATTGATATTTAATTCCCAACTTGAGGTATTAAGAGAATGGAACTTTAATCCAACCATGAGATTTATTTATTTACTTATTTAAGAGACCGGGTCTCACTATGTAGCCCCAGCTAGTCTTCAGCTTATGATCCTCCTATTTCAGCATCGTGAGTATTGGGATTATAGGTGTAAGCCACCATGCTCAGCTGATTGGTATTTAGCAGGTGAATAGGATTGGATAAAGTCATTAGGATGAGCCTCCATGATTGAAGCCTGGTAGCTTTATAAAAGGATGAGACATTGAAGACACAGCATAGACATACACACTCCCTGGCCATTTTAATATCCAGTGCTACCTTAGGACTCTGTCAGTAATTAGGCCATCACTAGAGTTGGCCTTTGACCTTGCACCTGAATAGGACTGGAAATATATCTCTTCTTTACAAAGTTATCCAGTCTATGGATACAATATTTAACAGCAGAAAAACAGATAAATTCAAATATCCATGTGTGACCTTGGGTGCTGGTGGTTCATGCCTTATAATTCTAGCTACTCCAGAGGCAGAGATTTGGAAGATTACAGTGTGAGATCAGCTCAGCACCTGAACCACACACAATAAAGTGAACAAAGTTCATAATATAGAGAAAAGCTAACTGTGAGTGTAAACGGTTTTTCATCCCAGTTACGTGAAAATCCTAAAAGCCTACTTTAGGAGGATCAATGTCTAGGCTGGCCTGGACAAAAAGTAAAAATAACCAGAGTATAAAAGAGGTGGAGGGGCTGGGAATTTGGCTTAGTGGTAGAGTGCTTGCCTAGCATGCATGAAGCCCTGGGTTTGATTCCTCAGTACCATATACACAGAAAAAGCCAGAAGTGTTCCTGTGACTCCAATGATAATAAGATAACCTTGATCAAAAGAAGCTCATGGACAGGGCCCAAGCCCAGAGTTCAAGCTCCAAAACTGGCAAAAACAAACTAACTAAAAAAGTGGAGGTGTGGCTCAAATGGTAGTGTGCCAGTCTAGCAAGTACAAAGCCCTGAGTTCAGACCCAGTATCATAAATACACAGACACACACACACACATACATTCGTACATACATACATATTAAACAAAAGAACCCTGTCTCTTGTTTTATTGGTATGTATGCTCTTTACGAGGCAACCACTCTTGCCACTAGGCCATAACCCTAGCCTGCGTGTATGCTCTTTAAAATCAAGTTAAGGAGCTGGGGGTATGGCCTAGTGGCAAGAGTGCTTGCCTCGTATACATGAGGCCCTGGGTTCGATTCCCAAGCACCACATATACAGAAAATGGCCAGAAGTGGCACTGTGGCTCAAGTGGCAGAGTGCTAGCCTTGAGCAAAAAGAAGCCAGGGACAGTGCTCAGGCCCTGAGTCCAAGGCCCAGGACTGGCAAACAAACAAACAAAAAAAGACAAAGGGATAGCAAATTCATTTCTTTTGTTTTGTTTCTTTTGTTGCTTGAACCAAAGCTCCACTTCTGGCTTTTTTCGGTAATTTATTGAAGATAAAAGTCTCATGTGCTTTCCTCCCTAGTCTGGCTTTGAACCACAATCCTCAAATCTCTGCCTCTTGAGCAGCTAGGATTACAGGAGTGAGCTACCAGTACCCAGCAAGAAAGACTTTTACTAAGGAAATTTAAAGTAATGGTTAGATTCACTGAGCTGTAAATGTCCTACACTTCTGACCAGAGGGTTATATTTTGTTAAGGTTTTTTTTTTTTGTTTTTTTTTTTGCCAGTCCTGGGGCTTGGGACTCAGCGCCTGAGCACTGTCCCTGGCTTCTCTTTGCTCAAGGCTAGCACTCTGCCACTTGAGCCACAGCGCCACCTCTGGCCTTATTCTGTATGTGGTACTGAGGAATCAAACCCGGGGCTTAATGTATACAAGGCAAGCACTCTTGCCACTAGGCCATATTCCCAGCCCTGTTAAGATTTTTTTTTTTCATATTGAGGGTCTAGAAACTAATTAGGATTTTTATTTTTTTATTTTTATTTTTTTTGCTGGTCATGGGTTTTTAACTCAAGGCCTGGGTGCTGTCACTGAGCACTTTCTACTCAAGGCTAGTATTCTACTACTTTGAGCTATAGCTCTACTTCTGGCTTTTTATTGGTTAACTGGAGATAAGAGTCTCATGGTGCCTGCCCAATTTTGGTGTTGAACTTTGATCCTCAGATCTCAGCCTCCTGAGTAGCTTAGGTTACAGGCCTGAGCCACTGGCAGCTGGAAGAATCATGTTCCTCCTTCTCCTCCTCTTTTCCCTCCTCCTCCTCCTTTTTTTGTTCCTCCTCCTCCTCCTTTTTGCCAGTCCTGGTGCTTGAACTCCCTGAACTTCCTTTGCTCAAGGCTAGCACTCTACCACTTGAGCCACAGTGCCATTTCTGGCCTTTTCTATTTATGTGGTACTGAGGAATTGAACCCTGAGCTTCATGCATGCTAGGCAAGCACTCTACCACTCAGCCACATTCCCAGCCCCTCCTGTTACTTTTACTGTATATTAATTGTATTTTACCAAGGGGCTTCACCATGGTATTTCTTCTGTATCTATAGTCAATATTATATTTTACAATATTCCAATCAGAATAATCATTTTTTTCTTTTCTCTTTCTTTCTTTCTTTTTTTTTTTTTGCCAATACTGGAGTTTGAAATCTGGATCTTCGATTGCTAGGCAGGTCCTTTTACCTGAGCTTCACCTCTCCCAACTATTTTTATTTTTACTTTTATTTTATGTTGACATTGAGTCTCACTATGTAGCTCAGGCTACTCTCAATCCTTCCACTTCAGTTTAAAAAAATATTTTCAAGAAATATGCAGAAGTGGAAACTTCCATGCTTTAACTTTCTAGGGCACAGTTGGCTAGTCAGTAATTACAATTAAGTGCCCTCGGATAATAAGGCCTAGGCTTTCACCACTTCCCCTAGCTGGAACCACTCCCAAAGCAGACCTTCTGCAAATAGTTATTGGTCTGCTAATGGCTGCAGCTTGTTAATGCCCATAGCATCCCAAAGCCACCTTCTGCTGTGCTGCCATTGGCTGATCTTACTGCCAGTCAGTGGCCTGACTAGGAGAGAGACTCCCTGAATTGGCTGCCTTAGCCCATAGGAATTAACTGTTGGGATCTCCAGGCCATGTCTATGGGAAATGGGTATTTGCTTTCATTTCTTTGGAACTGAGAGGCAAGAGATAAGTGATGTGATGGAAGACTCAGATATGTCTGTGTGCAGGCCAGGCCAGGAGTTGGCCACTGTGCAACTTTGGGACTTGAGAATGGCCTATTTTGGAAGAAGTCCTTTTGGTATGCAGGACAGCTGGGTTGGATCTGACATTCCTTAAGCAGGTGGCCTTGGCGCGCACCCTTGTGAGGCACTTTATCAAACCTGAATTCCTGATGCTTCCTTCTTCTCTCTTTGGTTAGGGTAGCTTGAAGCTCACTTTTCCTCAGCTGAAAAATGGTGAACATGTGAGATCTAAATGTTTTTCAGACATATTTCTGAGAACTTAAAATTGCCCATAGTAGAACCCAGCAACCACATTGAAATCTGTGAAAAAAAAATCCCTAGGTAAATAATCATAAGGAGGACATCAGAGAAACAATCAGCTAGTTAATGTTTTCTGTTATTTTATTTGAGTCAGGGTCTTGCTATGTAGCCTAGGCTGACATCACACATGGGATCCTCCTGCCTCAGTCTCCTAAGTGCTGGGCACACAGGCATGTGTCCCAATGCCCTGATTTGGGGTTTTCATTTTTCTTTTAAAAGATGTTTTCCAGGGGCTAGGGATATGGCCTAGTGGCAAGAGTGCTTGCCTCATATACATGAAGCCCTGGGTTCAATTCCCCAGCACCACATATATAGAAAAAGCAAGAAGTGGCGCTGTGGTTCAAGTGGTAGAGTGCTAACCTTGAGCAAAAAGAAGCCAGGGACAGTGCTCAGGCTCTGAATCCAAGCCCCAGGACTGGCAAAAAAAATTAATTAAAAGATGTTTTCCACTCTAGGAACATGGCTTACTGGTAGACACTGGCTGAGGTGTTGGGATGGGTTTGAAATGAGAGTAAGAGAGAAAGGATTCCCCTTGAGTAGATTGTGCCCTATCCTTCCACTCCTCCCCTCCTTCCCTGCCTACACAGTGAGAGTGCAGTAGGCATGATCTGTGGTATTGCTTGTTTTTTGTTTGTTTGTTTTTTCAGATAGGGACAGAGATGGGTCTAGCTTTGTAGCTTAGAGTTGCTTCAAACTTGAAATCCTAGGGCCTACAAAGATTCTTTCTCATTAGATAAAGAATTCAAGGACAGACACAGAGACCTATGCAGTAGCAGGTATGTTAATACAAAGCAATGTGCAAGTTAACTCTCAAGCAGAGAGAACAGTCAAGCTCAAAAGGAAGATGCCCTAAAGGTTCAAGACCTCAAGCTTCTTCCTTTTCTTTCCTTCCTTCCTTCCTTCCTTCCTTCCTTCCTTCCTTCCTTCCTTCCTTCCTTCCTTCCTTCCTTCCTCCCTCCCTCCCTTCCTGTCTTCTTGCCTTCCTGCCTTCCTAAGGATCAAACTCAGGGCTTGCCCATTCTAGGCAAGGATTCAGGCTGACCTTGAATGGACACTGTTGGATTACATGTGTATTTATATTAAAGTTTATACAAAGCTGACCATCTGTTTCCTAAGTGGTTGTATCATTTTACATTTCCAGTTATGAAATGTTCCAGTTGTTCCACATTCTCATCAGTATGTGGTACTGTCAGTCTTTTGTGTATGTGTGTCTGTGTGTGTATGTGTGTGTGTTTGCACACACGCACACACATCCAAATGATGGGGCTTGAATTCAGGTTCTGGGTGTTATCCCTTAGCTTTTTGTGCTCAAGACAAGCATTCTACGAAGTGAGCCACAGCTCCACTTCCTACTTTTTGGTGGTTAATTGGAGCTAAGGGTCTTACTGACTTTCCTGCCCAAGGTGGCTTCAAACCACAACTTCCTCACTAGCTAGGATTACAGGCATGAACCACCAGCACCTGGCTAATAATTAAGGTGTTTTTGTGAGTTTGCCAGTACATGGCCTTGAACTAAGGGCCTAGGCACTGGTCCCTTACCTTTTTTTTCTCCAAGCCAGGGCTCTACCACTTGAGTCACAATTCTATTTCCTACTGTCAGTCCTTATATTAATTAATTTTTTGTGTGACAGGGTCTCACCATATTGGCCAGGTTGGCTTCATACCTTCTTCTTGCCTCAACCTCTTAGTGCTGAATTACAGGCATGTATCAAAAAGAAATGTACTCATTACAGCCTTATGAAATGTACATCACCTCTGTACAATACCTTCATAATAACGATACAAAATATGAAATCAGGGCTGGGAATGTGGCTTCGTGGTAGAGTTTTGGCCTATCATGCACAAAGCCCTGGGTTCGATTCCTCAGTACTGTATAAACAGAAGAAGCTGGGAGTGGTGCCATGGCTCAAGTGGTAGAGTGCTAGCCTTGCGCAAAGGAAGCTCAGGGACAGTGCCCAGACCCTGAGTTTCAAAAAAATATGAAAAAAGCCAGGAACTGGTGGCTCACACCTATAATCCTTGCTGCTCAGGAGGCTGAGATCTAAGGATAGTGGTTGGAAGCCAGCCTGGGCAGGAAAATCTGTGAGACTCTTGTCTCCAATAAACTACTCAGAAAAAGACAGAAGTGTATCTGTGACTCAAGTGGTAGAGTGCCAGCCTTGAGCAAAAAGAAGTTCAGGGACAGCACCCCAGCCCTGAATTCAAAACTCCAGGACCAGCAAAAAGATGTAACTCCCTTAGAGTTCTCTCTCTGCTTCCAGGTTGCCACTAGATAAGCAATCTTTATCTGCCATGCCCTTTTGTCTGATAGTCTTCCTTGCCAGAGGATCAAAGTATTGGAGTCAACTGGGTGATGGTGGCTCATGATGGTAATCCTAGCTCCTCAGGAGGCTAAGATATGAAAACAGTGGTTCAAAGCCAGCCTAGGCAGAAAAGTCCATGAAACCAATCTCCAATTAACCAGCATAAAGCTGGAGGTGGAGCAGTGGATCAAGTGGTAGAGCACCAGCCTTGAGCAAAAGGAACAATGCCCGTGAATGCACAGGCCCTGAAGTCAAGCTTAGTGTTGGTATATGTGCAAGCATGTGCATGCGTGCCCACACACACACTGGAATCAGACGACCATGGACTGAGACCTCTGAAAATAGCTTAACTACAAATAATTGAGTATCAGCTGACATTCATCCTAAGAAAACAATTCAGTAGTTGAGGTTTAGAAGGTTACAGAAGGTATAGGGGAATTGTATCTCTATCTTTATACTACTGGGAGATAGAAGGCCATAGAAAAATCAGAATACGAAATTTTTTTCTGGCTGGAGATGACACATAACTGAAGGGTATCATTATCCATCTTGGCAGACAGAGATCAATGAGTTCTGATCAGTAATAGCTCCTACTCGCTCCATTTGTGTCAGGGATCTGTCCAATTTTCCTGGGAATTAAACATACATATAAAAAGTATCTAACATAGTCAGGCACCAGTAGCTCACATCTGTAATTTTAGCTAAAATCAAGAGGTTGGCATTGGAGGATAGAAGTTTGAAGCCTGTCCAGGCAGGAAAAGTCCAAGAGACTCCATGTCTAATTACCTAGCAAAATGCTGGACTAGTAGTGTGGTTCAAGTACTAGAGTGCCAGCGTGAGCAAGAAAGCAAGTGAGAGCAGGAGACCCTGAGTTCTGAGCTATAACCCCGGTGCTGGCATACACACACAAACCCTTACGCTGGGTACTGATGGCTCATGCCTGTAATCCTAGTACTTGCCCTCCTAGTACCCTGGCCCTGAGTTCAAGCCCCATGAGTAACAAAACAAAAAGAACTTTTATGTGTAAATGGAGTAAAAGTCTTCTAATCTTAACTTTTAAGTCAATAATTCATCTTCAAATAAAAATATAGGATCTCAAAAATAAATTAAAAATTTAAAAATGTAGGATCTCACCATGTTGCCCAAGCTGGGCTTGAACTCCATGTATTTCTCCACAGCAGGAGTAGCTAGGATTACAGATGTGCCCCACAATGCCTGGAATATCATGACTTTTTAATTTTGTTTTACTTTGTTTTTGTGCTAGTACTGGGGTTTGAACTCAGGACCTCATGCTCCTGCTTGCCTTTCCACTAAAGGCTGCTACTTTATCACTTGACTCTCACCTTTAATTCTTTTTCTTTGCCTGTTCTGGGGCTTGAACTCAAGGCGTGGGCACTGTCCCTGAGCTTCTTTTGCTCAAGTCTAGCCACTTGAGCCACAGCACTGCTTCTGGATTTTTTAGTGTATGTGATACTGAGGGACTGAACCTAGGGCTTTATGCATGCTAGGCAAGCACTCTATAACTGAGCCACATTCCGAACCCTCACACTTTTACTTCTTTTTCTTTTCTTTTCTTTTCTTCCTCCCTTCTTCCCTCCCTCCCTTTCATTCATTTATTTATTTATTGGTCATAGGGCTTGAACTCTGGGCTTGGGCACTGTCCCTGAGCTCTTCAGCTTAAGGCTAGCACTTAACCACTTGAGCCACAGTGCCACTTCCAGTTTTCTGGTGGTTAATTGGAGATAAGAGTGTCACGGAATTTCCAGACCCTGATGGCTTTGAGCCTGGATCTTCAGATCTCAGCCTCCTGAGTAGCTAGGATTATAGGTGTGAGCCACCAGTACTGGCTAAACATCTTAGCATTCTTTTTTTTTTTCTGGTGCCAGTCCTTGGGCTTGAAATCAAGGCTGGGTGGTGTCTCTAAGCATTTTTGCTCAAGAATGTCACACTACCACTTGAGCCACAACTCTACTTCCAGCTTTTTTGTGATTAATTGTAGATAAGAGTCTTAGGGACTCTTGCGTCTGAGTGGCTTTGACCCATGATCCTTACATCTCTGCCTCTGAGTAAATATTACTTGTGTGAGCCACCAGTGTCCCGATGTAAGAAACATTCTTGTATATATTTCCACTTACATGAAAATATTTAGGAGAGGGAGGGGGTAACAGTGTTCAAAAGGAGGTACTCATTACCTTACTTTTGTAACTGTAACCCCTCTGGTTCATCACCTTTGTTAAAACAAATACTTTTAGCTTTATTAAGTATATTCAATGTATGAAGCACTGTGAGGGAACTACTAAATTGCAAGTTTTGATTAACTTCACAAAGGTAAGTCATGTATCACATTTCCCATATGTCAACCCCAAGTCAAAGAAACACAAAACAGGGATTGCAAGTAAATATAAATAAATTTCAAATTACAAAATACAAATCGCAACAATAAGAGTGATGTGCTTCAAAGACTGTGTGCTCTTTGGTTTCCTTGGATAAGAAATAGTTGTCAGTAGTTTAAAGCATAAATTTTAGATAATGTTTTGCAATAACACTCCTTTGTGATAATAGTGTTCTATCATTTCAAGCTTGACCGAGCTGTTCGTTACCTTTACAATAAATTAACACACACCTACACATATGTGTATGTGTATATATATTCATGAAAACAATTAGGAAGCAGAGCTGTGTCTCAAGTGGTGGAGTAAGAGTAACATCCGTGAGTGGAAAAAGCTAAAGGACATAGCCCAGGACCTAAGTTTAAGCCCCAGTGCCAGCTTAGAAAAGCTTCATTCCAGCTAGAAATGAGAAAGAAAAGAAATTGCTTCAGAGGCAAGGAGAATGAAATGTTACTTTTTGTTGTTTACCTTTCAAACAGATGGCCCCAGGCTCTTAACCAAGGGGAAACTAAGACTTGTATCTCTATGATAATTTCACAACTTGGGGCTACTAGACTGGAGATATGTTGATAATTTTGTTTACATTTCAAAGAGATGACTTCAAGGCCCTGAAGGAATGTTTTCCAGACTTGTAAAACAGATGAGACCTATGTTTGTGTGTGACTCAGAGCTTGTCCAGAGGACCTTGCACCTGTTAGGAGAATATTTTGACTGCTGAACTATATCCCCAGCATCCCCCTTAGCTTTCGAAAAAGATTTATATACTTCTCAAATGAGGAAAAATATTTACAAGTTTCCTAAAAGAAATACTCTAAGAAGAAGGAAGGGTGAAAGTCTCTTTTCCCCAGGGAAAACTCAATATAACAAAACGTGTTCATTCTATAATATCTCCAGTAATTGACTCCATTACTAGATCTACACTTCCTTTTTCATCTAACCACCTATGACTTGTCTTTTAAAATCTTCACACACACCCCTGCACGTGCAGTTGGCTCATGGGAAGCTGACATTGGAAGGATAGAGGTTCAAGGCCAGCCTAGGCCCTATCTCAAAATTAACTGACAAAAACAGGGGTCAGGGGCATAGCTCAAGAGGTAGAGTGACAGCCTAGCAAGTGAAAGGTCCTGAGTTTAAACCGCAATGGGGGGAGGGGTTTCTCATCCAGCCCTTTCCTAAAGGATCTCCAGCCCAACCACCTCAGACACCTGCCACCTGCTATTATCACAAGTCTCCTGCTGCTGGTCAGCACTACAAATCATCTGGTTTTATTTCAACCCATTTTAAAGGCAATAAAACTGACACTCGGGAAAAATCCTAAATGAGCACTTCCAGTATTAGTCCCAAACTGAAGTTAAGGACTTCTCCGAACAGATGCTAAACACCTAAGGTCATCACCAAATGATCGGAAAATAAACATTTTTTTTCTTTACTCCATGGAACGATTGAGGTTAAAGTCCTTGCACGCAGTTCTCACCCTACTGCGCCTGCGCCAGTCATGACCTGCGAATTTACCCAGGCCGCCCCTCCTAATCCGGAACACGACCCACATTCCGCCCGTCCGGGCTTGACAGGCAGGACCCGTTTCCAATAAAGACAGAGGGCTGAGTCCCACGGAGCCAATAGAGAAAGTCCAAGGTGCGGTGAAGGCGGTCTATGTGAGGAAACAAGAAGACAGGCCCAAGATGGAGGCGGTGGCGGCTGTAGCGGCGTGACAGGTGAGGGCGGGCCCGCAAGGATTTGGATATTGGAGCTTCTGTCAGGCATCGGTAGGGAGCCTGGACCAAAATCTCAGCTCCCGAATGGCTGTGTCTGGATTCTGGCGACCCCTTCCCGGAACCAGAGGAGTGGTTTGGCCCGGGGCGAGACCATCATCGGGGGTAGGGTGGGTAGATGGGAATCGACTGGCAAAGCTGTGGTGATGGTTTCGCCCGCTGCGACTGGCCGCGCGCCTGCGCAGATCTTCAAAACCTTCTGGAGGCGGGCCCTGGTCGAATGGGGCTAGGGGTTTGGGCATGTGATTCCCAGTTGCATCTTTAAAGCCCTTGAAGTGTTTGATGACCCTTCCTTACCAAGGTCAGGGTGTGGGTAGAGATGTGGTGCATTCTTAGGGTTCCTTATTCTGGATCAATGTCTGACCCCTAGGGAAACATCTGAGGATTCCTCCCTTATCCCTACTTCACCTTCTGCACTGTTTCCTGATTCTCCACTCACTTTACTCCATTAAGCTGTGATTCATTGGCTTTCAGGGAGATTTTTGGAGACCTTTCCTCAATTAATGTCGATTTTTCTCACCTTCGACCCCATTATCTTCCTTTTCCCGTGACAGTGTGATGACCCCCAGTATCCTTTTCTTATTACAGTACCTAGTGATTTGTATATCTCCCTTCAGCATAGTGTCTGGTGACCCCTTTATCTCTATGAACTCCTCATCCTAGAGCTTGGTGACCTCTGTTAGCCACCTAACATGAGTGTCTGTGATCTTACCATCAACATGACACCTCAGGGCTCAGAGATGACCACAGCACCCTTTAAAAACAATGGTGTGGCTGATACCTGCAATCCTAACTACTCAGGAGGCTGAGATCTGAGGATCATGGTTCGAAGCCAGGCTGGGCAAGAAAGTCCATGAGACTCTTATCCCCAACAAATTTCTCAGAAAAACCCAGAAGTGGTGCTGTGGTTCAAGTGGTAGACTGCTAAGCCTTGAGCAAAATAAAAAGCTCAGGGCAGTGCTTAAGCCCTGAGTTCAACCCCCAGGAGCAAGAAAAACAAACAAATTAAAAGCCAACACTAATATGAAACTGGATGGTAGGGGGTTAGGAGGGGGAAAGTTGGTGGGTCATGTTTGAAATCTGACCTACTCAGGACGTTCAAAGGTAGCCCTAACCACTCCCCAAAGGAAAAAAAAGTCCAGGAGACTCTTATCTCCAATTAACCAGCAAAAATCCAGAAATGAGGGTGTGGCTCAAGTGCCAGCACTGATCAAAAAAGTCAAATGCCAGCGCAAGGCCTTGAGTTCAAACCATTGTACTGGCACCAAACCAAATAGAAGAAACAAAAAGAACATTGATGTGATCACTGTTTCCTCCAAACCAAGGACAGTATATCTGATGAGCCTCCCTTTCCAATCACCCTATCTATGCCTTCTCCATCACCACTGTATCTGATCACCCCCATTTCTCCATGAAATGCCAGGATACCCTACTCATGCCCATTATGTACCTTTCCCTTCCCCAGGGCAGTGCGTGCTGACTTCTCATTTAGTTCTCAGCAGAGTCGTGTGCACTGTACCCAACAGGACATTGTGTGCTGCTTCTCACTGTGTGTCATCCCCCCTACTTGTCCACACACCTCCCTGCTGTGAGTTTAAAACCTTGGTGCCCAGGAGCAAAACAAACAACAGAAGAGACCGAACAGAAGAGGCAGGATCTACTTTAGGGGTCTTTACACTTCTTGGGCTATTGCATAGAAATTGAGCTACTGGGGGCAAAACTTGATTTTGCACTATGTCATTTTGCTTCCAGGTTATCATTATTGAAATTCTGAATTTCTCCTTTACCTGCTCTCTCCTAGGAGCCCAATGGCACCTGCTCAGCCTCATCTCAGCCCCTCTTGACAAAGTCTTAGGCTCCATGGAGCCACCACGGGGCCTCCCTGCCAATGGGGCTGAGCCATCCCGGGCAGTGGGCACTGTCAAAGTGTATCTACCCAACAAGCAACGTACAGTGGTAAGTCACTGGGCCCAAGATGGTAGATGTATTCGGTTGTAAGGCTGGGATTGGAAGGGTAACAAAGGAAATGTGGAAGGTGGGGGCCATCACGGAGGGGTTGGAGAATCAGCTGGGGCTCACCACCTCTCTACACAAATGCACAGGTGACTGTCCGGGATGGGATGAGTGTCTATGACTCTTTAGACAAGGCCCTCAAGGTGCGGGGCCTCAATCAGGACTGCTGTGTGGTCTACAGACTCATCAAAGGGTGAGTATGGCAGCCCCATACCTCCTACCTCCCCTGTCATCTCGTTCCTTCTACATTAGTTCAGAGAGCCCATGAGCCCATTTGTCTTTCCTTTTATCTCTTCTTCCTTCCTTTTTTCTTCCTTTCCTTCCTTCCTTCTTTTTCTTCTCCTCCTCCTCCCCCCCCCCACCATGTGGTGTGTGTTTGTGTGTGTGTATGCATTTCTGTGTGTTTGTGTGTTGTGCTGGTTTGGGGGCTTGAACTCAGGGCCTGGGTCACTGTCGCTGAGCTTTTTGGCTCAAGGCTAGTGCTCCACTTGTGGGTTTTTTTTTGGGGGGGGTGTTAATTGGAGATAAGAGTCTCATGGGCTTTCCTGCCCCAGCCAGCTTTGAACCAAGATCCTTAGACCTCAGCCTCATGATTAGCTAGGAATATAGATATTAGCCACTGTTGCCTGACTTCTTTTTTTTTTGTGCTGGTCCTTGGGCTTGAACTCAGGGCTTAGGTTCTGTCCCTGAGCTTCTTTTGGTCAAGGCTAGTGCTCTACCACTTGAGCCAGAGTTCTACTTCTATGATTAATTGGAGATGAGAGTCTTACAGACTTTCCTACCCTGGCCAGCTTTGAACCCAGATCTTCAAATGTTGACCTCCTGAGTAGCTAGGATTATAGACATTAGCCAACCAGCATCTGGATTCATTTCTTTAGTTCATTGACTTCATATCCCCCAAGTTCTCATCTGCTCTGTCATTTCCTCTCAGACTTTACCTATTATCCACCCCCACCTTTTTGTGTGTTGGTATTGGGGCTTGAACTTAGACCCTGGTCACTGTCCCTTAGCTTTCTCATTCAAAGATGGTGCTCTACCACTAGAGCCACACTTCCACTTCCATCTTTTTGGTGGTTAATTGGAGATAAGAATCTCAAAGAACTTCTCTCTCTCTCTCTCTCTCTCTCTCTCTCTCTCTCTCTCTCTCTCTCTCTCTCTCTCTCTCTCTCCTACCCTCCCTCCCTCTTTCTTTCTTTTTTTTTTTTTTGGCCAGTCCTGGGACTCATACTCAGGGCCTGAGCACTGTCCCTGGCTTCTTTTTGCTCAAGGCTAGCACTCTGCCACTTGAGTCACAGCGCCACTTCTGGCCATTTTCTATATATGTGGTGCTGGGGAATTGAACCCAGGGCCTCATGTACGGGGCAAGCACTCTTGTCACTAGGCCATATCCCCAGCCCCCCTCCCTCTTTCTTTCTTTCGCCAGTGCTGGGACTTGAAATCAGGGCCTGGGCACTGTCCCTGAGCCTCATTTGCCCAAGGCTAGCACTCTACCACTTGAGCCACAGCGCCATTTCTGGCCTTTTCTGTTTCTGTGGTACTGAAGAATCAAACCCAGGGCTTTATGCATGCTAGGCAAGCGCTCTACCGCTAAGCCACATTCCCAGCCCTCAAAATTTTTTTTTAAGGCTAGCTTCAAACCATGATCCTCAGATCTCAGCCTCCTGTGAGTACCTAAGATTACAGGTATGAGCCACCATCACCCATTTTTCTTTTTCATGATTTCATGAATTCATTAGCTCTTTCTTTCTTAGTTGGTCCTAACTGACTGCTCTGAGATTCATTAATTTTAAAAATCCAGTTCTTGCCTTGTTTTGACTTGTTTCAGTGCTTCATCTACTTCTTCCTTTCCTGTGCTGGCTTTGTGCTTCTGAGATTTTGTTTCATTTGCTTGTTACCTTGTGGTGAACAGAATAGGTTCTTCAGAGAGTTCTTTTGAACAAGTCAGTTTATTCCCTCTGAGCCTGTTTCCTCTCTCTGTAAATCCAGGGCAAGGAGAGTGACTAGTTTAATGAAAATTAAACCTGCTCCATATTAGTGCATGGATTGGGGGCTTAGCCCCACTCTACCCTCTCCAACCCTCTCATGCCACCTACAGGCGAAAGACGGTTACTGCATGGGACACCGCCATCGCCCCCCTGGATGGCGAGGAGCTCATCGTTGAGGTCCTGGAAGATGTGCCTCTGACCATGCACAATTTTGTGAGTGTGGTGGGTTTAGTCAGCACAGGTCAAGGGGAGCAGGAGGGACAACCCTTGACCAGGTCTCAACCACCTCTTCTCTGTGGCTACAGGTACGGAAGACGTTCTTCAGCCTGGCGTTCTGTGACTTCTGCCTTAAGTTTCTGTTCCATGGCTTCCGCTGCCAGACTTGTGGCTACAAGTTTCACCAGCATTGTTCCTCCAAGGTTCCCACAGTCTGCGTTGACATGAGTACCAACCGCCGACAGTGAGCCCAGCCTTGGGTGGCTTGGGGTTGGGGAGGTCAGAGGCCTAGCCACAATGCCCTTATAGACAGCTGATTCATGTCCTCTTATTTTACACCCTTACTGTCCTCAAGGTTCTACCACAGTGTGCAGGATTTGTCCGGAGGCTCCAGACAGCATGAAGCTCCCTCCAACCGCCCCCTGAATGAGCCGCTAACCCCCGAGGGCCCCAGGTAGGAATGACTTAGGGCTACTGGGAGAGAAGAAGACTGGGTGCTTTTGTAAATGACATGCCATATTTTTATTCCTTTGTTTACTTGGCAAACATTTCTTATTTTGTTGCCAGTCCTGGGGCTTGGGACTCAGGGCCTGGGCATGGTCCCTGAGCTTCTTTCTTGTTCAAGGCTAATACTCTACCTCTTGAGTCAAAGCACAACAGCTCTTTTGCTTAATGCTAGTGCTCTACCACTTTGAGCCACAGTGCCGCTTCCAGTTTTCTGGTGGTTAATTGGAAATAAGGGTCTCACAGGCTTTCCTGCCTGGGCTGGCTTAGAACTGTGACCCTCATATCTCAGCCTCTTGAGTAGCTAGGAACACAGGGGTGAGCCACCAGCACCCAGCTTGACAAACATTTCTCCCTCTCTTTTTTTTTGCTTGTCCTAGGGCTTGAACTCAGGCCTTGGGCACTGTCCCTGAGCCTCTTTTGCTCAAGGCTAGCCCCCTACCGCTTGAGCTACCACACCACTTCCAGCTCTTTCTGAGTAGTTTATTAGAGATAAGAGTCTCACAGACTTTTCTGCTCAGGCTGGCTTTGAACCATAATCCTCAGTTTTCAGCCTCCTGAGTTGCTAAGATTACAGGCGTGAGCCACTTGCACCCAGCAACAAATAGTTCTTGAGCATGTACCGGTGTGAGCTTGCATAGAGCTGGTAAGCCCTGGATAACCATCCACGGGGCCTCTCCTGGAGCTCAGGTTTTCATCTGTAGGGGATGACAGTACCACACAGGGCTCTGGTTAGATAAAATGAGCTAAGACATGTCCAGTGATTATTAATTATAAATTATACATTAAAGCATCTAAGTGCTTTGTTTATTCTTCCAGTATAACCATGCTCATCTTTCCATTTGGAAATGCATATTATGTTACCAGAAGCTACTTCCTACTCCTTCTTCTTTTATGTTAAGTATAATAACATGTATGATTTTTATTGTTATTATGGTTAAGTAGTTTTACAACCCCATAAGTCAGGTTATGAGTACAATACTTCTTGGTCAATGTCACCTTTTTCATCATTCTCTCCCTTTCCTTCTCCCATCATTAAACATGTAGAATTAATATAGAAACTCATGTTTTGTTTTACACACATACACACACCTATATTCTTTATTTTTCATTTCATTTGCATATTTTCATGAAATAGAGGGCACCAGACATTTTTATATAATATATAGAAGGTGAGTTTAGGATATTATCTTTTTATTATGAGTGTATGTGGATTAATTACCCCTAAATTTCCCTTCAGGATAGTGAAAGAAACATAAAAAATATTTTTATAGCCAGGTGCTGGTGGCTCACACCTGAAATCCTAGCTACTTAGGAGGCTGAGATCTGAAGATCACAGTTTGAAGCTAGCCCAAGCAGGAAAGTCTGTGAGATTCTTATCTCCAAATAATTACCAAAGAAAGCTGGAAAAGGAGCTGTGGCTCAAGTGGTAGAACACTAGCCTTGGGCACCAAAGCTCAGGGACAGTCCCCAGGGCCCGATTTCAAGCCCCAGTTCCGGGACAAAAGAAATTGTTTTATAAAGTTATGTATAATCTATATATTGTCTGTACAGCAGGTATATATAACATGATAGAATGTTTTTAAACTTCTCTTTTAATGTAATAATGCATATCATAATTCACAATAGTTTAAGGATATGTGTTGTAATATGTAATAAAATACTTTATCTTGGCTGGAGATGTGGCTCAAGGCATTTGCCTAGCAGGCCCTGAGTTCAAGCCCCAGGATAGGCGTACGTGCGTGTGCGTGTGCATGCCCGTGCACCCCCCCCCCCCGCCATATCTTACCTTTATCTTAACTAGTTTTGACCTTAGCTATCTTTCCTTTAGGTTTTGCTACAATGTCACCTTTTTTGAGAAATATTTCTTGGCACTCCCAAGGATACTTTCTGTCCCACTTGTTTTTCCTTTTCTTTTATTTATTCTTTTTCTTTTCTTTTTTCTTTTTGCCTGTCTGGGGCTTGAACTTTGGGCCTGGGCACTGCCCTGGAACTTCTTTTGCTCAAGGCTAGCGCTCTACCACTTGAGGCACAGTGCCACTTCCAACTTTATCTGTTTATGTGGTTGTGAGGAATGGAACCTGGGATTTCACGCATGCTTGGCAAGCACTCTACCACTAAGCCACATCCCCAGCTCTTCTTTTCTTTCTTTCTTTGTCTGTCGGTTGTGAAGCTTGGATTCTGGGCCTGGGCTCTGTCTCTGAGCTCTTCAGCTCAAGGCTAGAAATCTACCACTTTGAGCCACAGAGCCACTTCCAGTTTTCTGGTGGTTAATTGGAGATAAGAGTCTCATGGACTTTCCTGTCACAGCTAGCTTTAAACCCCTATCCTCAGATCTCTGCCTCCTGAGTAGCTAGGATTAGAGGTATAAGCCACCCAGTTTATTTATTTATTTTTGCCTTGTGCCCTAGCAGGTATATTATATATTTCTATTTTCTCCTTCCACTGGAATATCAGCCCCACAAGAGCAAGAACTTTCATTTATGTAACCCACAGTTTCAGCTTCACCGCCTAGAATGGTATCTGGCACAGGGCAGGTGGCACTCAATAACTTTTTTTTTGCCAGTCCTGGGGCTTGAACTCAGGTCCTGGGCGCTGTCCCTAAGCTTCTTTTTGCTCAAGGCTAGCATTCTACCACTTGAGCCACAGCGCCACTTCCAGCTTTTTCTGTTCATGTGCTAGTGAGGAATCAAACGCTGAGCTTCATGCATGCTAAGCAAGCACTCTACCACTAAGCCACATTCCCAGCCCTCAATAACTTTCTTGAGCACACAAATACTAGTAGTACACTTGCTCTGTGTGAGCTAAATTCACATTCATGTGGTTGCGGTGGGCTCTAGTGCCTTTCTGGCTCATTCTACAGTGATATCATGGCCTTTTCCTCCCATCAGCCCCTGCACTCAGCACTGTGACCAGGAGCATTTTCCCTTCCCTGCCTCGCCCAACCCCCCACTGCAGCGCATCCGCTCTACATCTACTCCCAATGTCCACATGGTCAGCACCACAGCCCCCATGGACTCGAGCCTCATGCAGGTGGGTGCAAAGAGGCAGTTGGGGACCATGGGACAGGACAGTGTCAGCTGGTCCTAAGGGCTTCCATGTCCTCACCTTGATTCTGACTCCTCTTTTCCAGCTTACAGCCCAGAACTTCAGCACCAATGGTGAGAGCTCCCACCTGACCACTGTACTTTCTCCACCCCACCCACTCTTCTCAATCACCTTTACTTATATCTGCTCTACAATGACAGCTGCTGCTATTAGAGGTGGTGGTGATGGAGCCCCCCGGGGGACTCCCAGCCTGGCCAGTTTGTCCTCGGGGAGGAAATCCCCACATTCCAAGTCATCTTCTTCAGAGCAGCGGGAACGGAAGTCCTTGGCTGATGAAAAGAAGAAAGTGGTATGCTCAGGGGAACCTTGGGGTGGGGGGGAGTGGCACCGTGGACTGAGTGACAAGGGTATGGGCAGGTCCCTCAGGTGCCCCTTGTCTGGCCCACAGAAGAATCTGGGGTACCGGGATTCAGGCTATTACTGGGAAGTGCCACCAAGTGAGGTGCAGCTGCTGAAGAGGATCGGGACGGGCTCTTTTGGCACTGTGTTTCGAGGACGGTGGCATGGTGATGTGGCTGTGAAGGTGCTCAAGGTGGCCCAACCCACCGCTGAGCAGGCCCAGGCTTTCAAGAACGAGATGCAGGTGCTCAGGTGAGGTCTCTTGGGAGCATAGTAGGGGCAGGCAGAACTTTGGTATCTTAGAGGGGAAAAACTGATGGTCACTTGTAGTTGTGTCATTTGTCTTTTCTTTTACTTATTCTATTGATTGATTTTTTTTTTTGCTGGTCCTGAGGCTTGAACTCAGCTCCTGGATGCTGTCCCTGAGCTTCTTTTGCTCAAGGCTAGTAGTGCTCTACCACTTGAGCTATAACTTCACTTCAGCTTTTTTGGTAGTTAGATTCTCATGTGTTTTCCTGCCCGGGCTGGCTTTGAGTCATGATCCTCAGATCTCAGCCTTCTATGTAGCTAGGATTATAGGAGTGAGCTACCAGTGCTAGGCCATTTGTGTTGGAGGCACATTCATTAGTCATTTTTCTTTCAAAGGTATCATTTTGCCTCTGTGCATCAGACATGTTTGGGAACTACAGCTGATGTTAGTTTGTGTTGGGGTTAGTACCGATAGCAATTATTGGCTCTGCCTCCAA
Organism: Perognathus longimembris pacificus; assembly: GCF_023159225.1. NCBI lineage: Eukaryota > Metazoa > Chordata > Mammalia > Rodentia > Heteromyidae > Perognathus > Perognathus longimembris. The sequence goes on along the minus strand of NC_063188.1, from coordinate 78,726,595 downwards.
TGTGAGTCTTCACATTTGCCTGCTGTGGACTGGGTCTGACCATGGACCACCATTCCCATGATCATTGGTATTTTTATGAAGAACATAGTAGTCTTTTGGTGTTTTGTGCTGGTTCTGGGTTGAACTCATGGCCTAAGCTCTGTCCTTAAGCTTCTTTTGCTCAAAGCTAACGCTCTACCACTTGAGCCACAGTTCTACTTCTGGCTATTTTTAGTAGTTTATTAGGGATAAGAGTCTTATGGATTTTCCTGCCCAGGCTGGCTTCAAACCATGATCCTCAGATTTCAGCTTTCTGAGCTAGGATTACAGGCACCTGGCATAAAGAACAGTTAGGTGACTCTAGCACCAGGAAGGCTTTCATTGTTCCTTCCCCTTGGCTGCACCATTCATGTTCTGTTTATCAAGTGGTGATCACGTGATAAATTAGTTGTAAGTGTTCTCTAATGCAAAGCACAGTATTGTTAAGTATAATCATGACCCCAGTGTAATCATGATTTCATTATTATAATTGCTGTAGTCAATGTTGCAGTTAGTATTCTGAATCCATTCACATTGAGAAACCCAGAGCTGTCCTTCTTGGCCACTATGTTACTATGGAGCACAACTCTACATATTGTGTTCTGTGAGACAGAGTCTCAGGGCTGGGAATGTGGCTTGGTGGTAGAGTGCTTGCTTAGCATTCATGAAGCCCTGGGTTCAATTCCTCAACACCGCATAAACAGAAAAAGTCAGAAGTGGCGCTGTGGCTCAAGTGGCAGAGCGCTAGCCTTGAGCAAAAGAAGCTCAGGGACAGAGCCCAGGCCCTGAGTTCAAGCTCCAGGACTGGCAAAAAAAAGACATAGTCTCACTCATGTTAAGCATGTGCTCTGCCACTCAGCTTCTTCCCCAACCCCAGACTTTATAATGCTTGCCGCTCTGGGTGATACCAGCATGAGTTCTTCCCTATGTCAGATGGACCCAGTGATGTTACTACATGTCCTCATAATGACTTGTGCCATATTAATATTTTTCTCATAACAGATGCCAAGGTAAGAAAACTTATGTTCTCTACTCCTCTCTGTGATATGGCTATGACTTGAGCATGTGGTAACTTGATTCCTATTTTTAACCATATGCTTATGTTACCATGTCTTTAGAATCTTTTTTTTGCCAGAGCTGTGGTTTGAATAACAGAGTTCCTGCCATAGAATCACAAGGCCCTGAGTTCGAACCCCAGTACTGCCTCAAAAATAAAATATATATAGAATCTTTTTTTCTATACTAGAGGTTGAACTCATGGACCTTGAGCTTGCTAGGCAGGTGCTCTACCACTTAAGCCAGTCCTCCAGCCATTCTGTTACTATCTAGAACTGGTTAATATGTCTATAAGGAATGAAGGTTTTCTCATAAACGTGGGTAAAATGATTCATGTGAGACAGTTTCCTTGAGATAGATCTGGGTGCACAAGAGTAATGACAGCAAAGACAGTGACATTTTCAGAGTGCTTACTATGTGTTCAGCTGTTCTAAGGGCCTTACAGGTTGTTTGCTCACCCCTCGTAGCATCCCTGTAAAGTAGCTACTATCTGATCACAGTTTTGCAGAGAGGTTAATGTCCTCCCCAAGGTAGCACTGTAACTGGTAAAGCCAGGATTTGAACTAAGCATGTAAAATGAGTCTAGACTTATAGCCCTTTAGCTCTAAGCCTTTCACAGTGATTAACAGTCATTTTCAACTGCCACCCATGTTTTGACCAATTATTAATATTTTGATATATCAGTGAAGAAGGTTGACATTCCACATTCTCATCTGAGAAATGGCCACACATCCAGGCAGTGTCCAGACTCTGAGGTGTGGTAGATGCTCATGTGTTCTGTATGATTCTGCTAATGGGAAATCCCTCCTACCTGCTCTTTTGTGCTAATACTGTTGATCTTGAGCTCTTGCTTAGCTTTTTCTGCTCAAGGTTGACACTCTACGACTTGAGCCACATCCTCCACTTCTGGCTCTTTGCTGGCTAATAGAAGAGAAGTGTCACAGATTAATCTGCTTGGACTGGCTTTGAGCCTCCTGAGTAGCTAGGGTTCTAGGTGTGAGCCACCTGAGGTTGCCTTTCTACCCGCTTTTGTTGGAAGACTCATAGGGAAGCTTAGACCATGAGCCCCCAGTAGAGAATCCCAGCCCAGCAAGGATATTTCACAATTTGGGATGGGACAGTGGTTTGGCCCTGAACACTTTAAACATCAGGGTGAAATGAATTCCATAGAAGGCAATGAACAGTGAGAGTCCTGATTCTGATGCTTAGTAAATGCATAGCCCCCACACACACAATGTCCTCCTTGCCTGCAGAAAAACTCGGCATGTCAACATCTTGCTGTTCATGGGCTTCATGACAAGGCCGGGGTTTGCCATCATCACTCAGTGGTGCGAGGGCTCCAGCCTCTATCACCACCTGCATGTGGCCGACACACGCTTTGATATGGTCCAGCTCATCGATGTGGCCAGGCAGACTGCCCAGGGCATGGAGTGAGCCTCCCATCTTGGGCTTTGAGGGAGCGGGGTGGGGGAGTGAAATGGCTTCAGCCCATTAACCATCTACTTCTGCCCCATAGCTACCTGCATGCCAAGAGTATCATCCACCGAGACCTCAAGTCCAACAGTATCTACCTGTCACTGGCTGAGGGTGGGGTGGAGCCATAAGCTGGGTAAAGGACTTAGAGGGAGGGAAGGCTTTTGTGGGGGCGTGCTTTTGGGGGTAAAGAGGAAAGGGCACATGTTGCATGGTTCCTGCCAGGTATCAGAGCCATAGCTGAAGAAGAGGCTTTAATGGAGGGTTCTTGGTTAAGAGTCAGAGCTGTGGCTAATTCAGTGATGTTCTTCGGGATTCTGATTAAGGTGTGAGGTGTCAAAGATATAAAAAGTTTGGGTGCCATTCAAGAGTCTGAATCACAGGATAAAGGGACCAAGTATGGAGGGTGTTGATTGTATATAGTTTGTATGAAATTGCTGAGGCTTCTGGGCAGAGGCAAGTCTGGTGTAGAGGCAGGGCATTAGTGGGAACTTCCAAGTTAGGGTGAGAGGTCTGACTACTAGAAGTCCCTAGTGGGGCTGGGAATATGGCCTATGGCAAGAGAGCCTGCCTTGTATACATGAAGCCCTGGGTTCAATTCCCCAGTACCACATATATGGAAAATGGCCAGAAGTGGCGCTGTGGCTCAAGTGGCAGAGTGCTAGCCTTGAGCAAAAGGAAGCCAGGGACAGTGCTCAAGCCCTGAGTCCAAGGCCCAGGACTGGCAAAAAAAAAAAAAAAAAAAAAAAAGAAGTCCCTAGTGGCCCTTAACCGTGGTAGATATCTTCCTACATGAGGGGCTCACAGTGAAGATTGGTGACTTCGGCCTGGCCACAGTGAAGACACGATGGAGTGGGGCTCAGCCTTTGGAACAGCCTTCGGGCTCTGTGCTATGGATGGTGAGTTGGGCCAAGTTGGATGCAGAGCTCAGGGAGGCAAGGGCTCCTAGTAGGGAGTGCCTCTGTCAGGTATGGGTACCTAGACAACTCCTGTGGAAGGGTACCCAGCTGTGGTCAGAAAGCTCTGGGACTGTGGGCTAGCCATTTGCTGATTTTGATGGTTCCCCTGCTTTTCTGGCCTACCAAAGGCTGCTGAGGTGATCCGGATGCAGGACCCGAACCCCTACAGCTTCCAGTCGGATGTCTATGCCTATGGGGTTGTGCTCTATGAGCTAATGACCGGCTCACTGCCTTACAGCCACATTGGCAGCCGTGATCAGGTGAGCTCTACACCTTCCCCACAATTCTTTTTTTTTTTTTTTTGCCAGTCCTGGGCCTTGGACTCAGGGCCTGAGCCCTGTCCTGGCTTCTTCCCGCTCAAGGCTAGCACTCTGCCACTTGAGCCACAGCGCCGCTTCTGGCCGTTTTCCGTATATGTGGTGCTGGGGAATCCAACCTAGGGCCTCGTGTATCCGAGGCAGGCACTCTTGCCACTAGGCTATATCCCCAGCCCTTCCCCACAATTCTTAAGCCTCTATACTTCAGATCCCTCCTCACACTTCCCAAGGTTGCCACACTTCCCCCCAGAAACCTAGGATTTTCTAGAATGAGAACTCCCAAAGTTCATCTCTTAGGTATTGAATATAGATCCCACCTCTTCCTCCACATTCATAACTCCAGGGACAGAATCCTCAAATTCCACATTTCTTTGAATCCTGATTCTCAGAAAGCTCCTAGGCTTCCAAACACCAAGAACCCACTGGATCTCTACACATCTATCAGCTTTTGCTGTGGGTACTCAGAATACCCCAAGTCCCCCAAAGTCAACATCCTATTTCTCCCAGACAGACTTTCTTCCAGATACCCACAATCACTCAGGCTTTGGGGACCTGGCACCCATAATGTTCTAGGTCCCAGACTGAGCCCAGGATCACCCCATTCCCTTCCCCCCCCTCAAGATTATCTTTATGGTGGGTCGTGGCTATCTGTCTCCGGACCTCAGCAAAGTCTCTAGCAACTGCCCCAAAGCCATGCGACGCCTACTGTCTGACTGCCTCAAGTTCCAGCGGGAGGAGCGGCCCCTCTTCCCCCAGGTAAGCTGGGAAAATGAGCTGGATATCTGGGGAGGAGTGTGAAATGGGGGGGGGGGCATGAATCCTGTTGAAGGCTCAGAGGTACACAATGTGTGTGTCTCTATTAGGCTGGGGTCCAAAGGAGTTGGGGTGCCCATGGGACTCCCGACACCCCTCCTCATTCTCACCTGTTCCCAGATCCTCGCTACAATTGAGCTGCTGCAACGGTCACTCCCCAAGATTGAGCGGAGTGCCTCAGAACCCTCCTTGCATCGCACCCAGGCTGATGAGTTGCCGGCCTGCCTCCTCAGTGCAGCCCGCCTTGTGCCTTAGGCTCCCCTGGCCAGGAGGGGGGTGCCAATCTCAGCCTGCCATGCCAAGGAGCCCTGCCTACCAGCCAATCAATGTTCCATCTCTGCCTTGATACTGCCTCAGGACCCCTTTTTTCCTACGCTGGGAAATGTGGAGGTCTCTTCATGCTCTTCCAGTTCCTCTGGAATTGGAGACTTAGACCCCTGTCTCCATAATTTTAGTTTCCTCTTAGGGGGATACTTCTAACTTTGGAGTGCTTCTCTTCCTCCAATGGCTGGGATTTGTGGCAAGGATTCTACTCAGAACCTCTCTGGAATTTGTGCCTGTTGTGCCTTCACTGGATTTTGGGGTCCCCAGCACCCCATGTGGATTTGGAGGGGTCCTCCTGTGTCTCCCTTGCCATTCAAAGACTCCCCTCTTTCTTCACCAAGAAGCACAGAATTCTGCTGGGCCTTTGCTTGTTTATTTTGCTTCCCGACTCTTCTCTTGGGTTTGAGAGCCGCTGAGGGGTGGGGGAATCCAGGCAAGGAGTAGAGGTTGAGGGGAGGTGCAGACCACACAAACAGCGCCACTGCACGCATCACCACAGGCAGCACAATGAATGAGGACCACATATGCCAAGCACGGCACGAGAGGAGGCCACATCAGTCACAGACACAGACATCACTGCAAAGGTGGGGAAGTGGGAGACCACTGGCCTTCCCTGTGCAAAGGATTCTGGGAGGATGGGTGGAATTTGCATATTTAGACAGCTGTCAGAGGCAGGAAACTGGGGAGGGATCCCTGGGGGAACTGAGGGGTCCTAGAAGTAGGAGGAACTCCCAAGTGGAATTGAGGGGAACAGCGAAGGGAAATCCTTATAGAGCTGGGTGGTGGATGGCATGTGAGAATGTGAGCTCTAGAGATGGAGTTCACATGGCAAGTGGCTAAAAGGTAGGGTTTTTTTGTGGCATTTGAATTTCTTGACTAGGAACAGGGTGTGTTGGAGAGATTCAGGACAAGGAGTAGGGTTTTTCCAGGAATTTCAGGGCTCCAGGAGGGGATTCAATGTTGTTATGGCCAGAAACAGGTTGCCTGGTACTTGAGAGCTTCCAGGAAGGAAGTACTCTTTTGGGCTACCAGGAATAAAGGTGTTCAGGAATTTTCAGGGTCTAAAACAGTATATCTTGAGGTGACCAGGAACAGGGCTCTAAAGGATTTGGGGATCCCAAATGTGAGACCTGGATTTAGGACCGGGTTTCTCAAGGGACTTGGGCATCTTGAGGAATGAGAAGTGGGATGATGGAGAACCAGGAGAAGGGTTCTCAAGGGATTTGAAGATCCCCGACAAATGGATTCAGGGCCCAGAAAGGGTTGCCTAGGGACTTAGGGGTTCTCAGGGTGGGGTGTCAGTCGGAGAAGAGGCTGGCGAAAGACTTCCTCAGGCTGCGGATGGTCTCAGCTTTCACCTCGTCCTGGCTAAGGCTGGGCCTGGGCGGGGCTGGCTCTGGAAGGTTGAAGGCATTGGTCAGAGACTGGGATTTGCTAGAGAGAGACAAGGTGGAGGCATGGGAGGAAGGGGGAAAGAGGAAGGGAGGAAGGGAGAGAAACACAATGTTACCCCAGGCCCGGCCCCAGCCCTGCCCCTCTGATCCTGGGGCTATGCCTGTGACCTTCCCACCCACCACCTCGGGCCTGGGCCCTTACAGTTCTCTAGGCTGAGAGGACTTTGGAATAGGTTGGGCCTGGGACTAGGGAGCTGAGAGCACTGCTGGGAAGACTGGTGAAAGATGAAGAAGGGTAGGAGTAATAGGAAGAGCCCTGGCCCAAGTCTAGGTTTCTTTGATGTACAAAGGAAGACAAAGGAGGTTTCCAGTGTAAAGGTGAGGATTCTAAAGCGGACTGAGGGACTTGGGCCAAGGACAGGCTGGTAGGTGCCAGGCAGTCTAGAAGGAAGCAGTTGGGTGGGGGCAAGGAGAAGTTTTGAGCTGGGGGCGGGTGGGATGGAGCCAGAGGAGGCTGGGAGGATGATGGAGGGGCAGATAGATGGGCCAGGAGGATTTGGGGGATAGACCAAAAAGTTGCCTAGGCTGTTCTGGAAATGATTGCCTGAGAAGAATGGAGTGACAAGGCCAGACACATTTCAGGGATGGGCTGGAAGAGCAGGGCAAGGGCAAGTTTGGCAGGAAAGCCTGAGTGGGTTTGGGCAGGAAGGTGCTAGAGATGGGTGGGTCTGTCAGGCACGGACTGTGGGCCTGGAATTGGGGACCTTCCCAAGGCCTGTTGGGAAACAAGTGGAGGAGGGTGAACAAAAGTGTCTGGGATCTGGCATCAAATCCCTGGACTCAGACAAAAGGATGTAGGTGGAGAGGAGGAGCGCCAACCCAGAAGTGGGGCTTGGCTTAAGCTGCAGGGTTCTCTGTTGGGAGTAACCAGGGCCTGGGTTTTACTGGGCGGTGATGCTGGGGCTGCCCTACCAAGCCGGGAACCCGCTTTGTGAGCAGCAAGTGAAGGCTGCTGTAGGGGCCCCCTTACTTGAGCTGGGGGTGCGGGGGACCCCCGGCAGCGGTGGTGGCAGGTGGCGGCACGTCCTGGCTCGGTTTCTGGGCCAGCTGTGGCTTTGCAGGACGTCCAGCGGGACCTGGGCCACTGGGCCGGGGCTGCTGCGTGGTGGGTGGCCCGGTGCGAGGTCCGGGACCTGCCTGGCTAGCCTGGCGTGTGGGGCCCGCGGGGCCTGGGGGTTTCTGGGGAGGACCCTGACGCTGCTGCCCAGCTGGTGGGGCCCCTGCGGCTTTTGGTGGAGCCGGGCCAGAGACCGATGTCTGACGGGTAGCCTGTGGAGGGCCTGCCTGGCGCTGGGGCGACGGGGAGGCAGGCGGCCGGGCTGCAGGAGGCGCCCCAGGGCCTCCTGCCACTGGACGGGATTGGCGGCCTTGCCCCTGGGTCATTGGTGCGGCCTGCGACGCAGGCTGCTGGGGCGCTGAGGTGGGACTGGGTAGGCGCTGGGGCAGAGGGCTGCCAGCTGGGGGTCCAAGGCCGGTGAGGTGCTGCTGGCCCTGCGGGGGTGGGCGCTGCTGCAGCGGGGGTCCCTGGCGTTGGGGGCCCGGGCCTGGCTGTGGAGGGCCGCCTGGTGGACAGAGAAGAAAGAACAAGTAAGAGGGAGCACGAGATCGTCCAACCCGAGAAGGTGGTGGGCGGAGAAAGCCAATGGGCTGAGGAAAGCTGGCTGTTACTTACCCTGGGGCGGGGGTCGTTGCTGAGCTGGAGGCCCAGTGGGCTGCTGGGAGGTCTGGCGGCCCAAGGGCAGGGCCCCCGGGGACTGAGTCTGCGGCAGAGGAGTGGAACAGGACAGGTTAAAAATAGTTACCAGCCCTAGTGCATCAGCCAATCAGAATGACCCTCGTTCCCTGTGTACTGGGTGTTGCCCCTTTTGTGGGCAGCGGAAGGGATGTGGGACTGAGTCCTCCACCCCATCCACACTCAGGTGGAGGGCAGAGCAGCAGCCATGGATCACTGCTTTAAACAATTGGCAATTGAGGCCATAGGTGATGCTGGTAGCCTACTGAGTATCTGCTCTGTGGACCATGTTTGACCAAGGGCTGGCTTCCTTGCCACTTTCTCAATGCCAAGGGTCTGACCTGGCTGTGGGAGCCCCTGCCAGGGGAAGCATCCCTTTGCCGCTGCCGGGGTAGTGCCTGGGCCATCTTGTTGACCACAAGCTCCACGATGAGCTGCTTGTCTTCATCCTGGTGGTCACCAATGAGTGGCATGGAGGAACCTACGACCTGGGGGAAGAAAGGGAGGCCAGTGAGAGAAGAGGCAGAAAGGACAGGGGAGGTCACAGTGACAGCATGTTTTCACTTGACCAAAAGCATGGACACACAGGAAGTGAGATCTGGTTCCAAATAGGTATTGGTTGTGTACTGTGAAGGAGGCCCAGGTAGCTTAGGAAGTGACTTCTGAGTAAGATCTGCAAACCAGCTCCCATGGGCCAAATCCAGCCTGCCATCTGCCATCTTTTGTATGGCTCATGAGCTAAGAGTGGGCCCAATATTTTTAGTTCATTTGTGTGTGTGTGTGTGTGTGTGTGTGTGTGTGTGTGCATGGTGTGTGTGTGTGTGTGTACTGGGGCTTGCACTCAGCACCTTGTACTCTCACTTGCCCTTTTCAATCAAGGCTGGTGCTCTACCACCTGAACCACACCTCCAGTTCCAGATTTTTGATGGTTAGAGCTAAGAGTCTCATGAACTTTTCTGTCTGACCTAACTTTACACCCTGATCCTACTCAGATCTCAGCTTCCTAAGTAGGATTATAGGACTAAGCCATCCGCACCCGGCTCAGCTCTATCCTCTTCCTTTTTTGTGGGTCATGAAGCTTGAACTCAGGGCCTTTGAGGCTGTCCATGAACTCTTTTGCTCAAGGCTAGAACTCTACCACTTTGAGCCACAGCTCCACTTCCTGTTTTTGAGTAATTGGAGAGGAGTCTCAGGTACTTTCCTGACTGGGCTTGGTTCAGATCATGATGCTTAGATCAGCCTCCTGAGTAGCTAGCATTACAGGTGTGAGCTACTGGTGCTTGGCTGGTTAATGGTTAGAAAAAAATGTTTCATGACAGGTGAAAATTATATGAAACTTAAATGTCAGTGTCCATAAAGTTTCTAGACAGAAACAAGTTGTATCCATACATACATACAGCCACATTTCGGATTTCACATCTTGCCTATGGCTGCTTTTTCTGAGTTGAGTCTATCCAACAGAAACTATAGGGCCCACAAAGCCTAAAACACCCAGTGTCTGGTCCTTCACAGAAAAATGTCTTTAGAGTTTTCCAAGTAGGCATTTTGTCTTTTCCAAAGTGCTTCACTAATGTTTGGCACCAGTAGCCTACACCCATAATCCTAGCTACTCAAGAGGTAGAGACCCAAGGATTAATGTTCAAAGCCAGCCCAAGCAGGAAATCCACGAGATTCTTATCTCCAACTAACCATCCAAAAGCCAGAAGTGGAGTTGTGGTTCAAGTGATAGAGCCTTGAGCAAAAAAAGCTAAAGGACAGTGCCGAGGCCCTGAACTCAAGGCCCAATACTGGCACAAAAACACTAACAAAGTGCTTCTCTACTGGCCCAATTCAAAAGACACTTGAAATGTATCTAAGTGCTTTGACATTTACCAATGTGTCTCCATTCACTGAAAACTTTATAGCTTGACAAGTGTTTTTTGCCATTTATCAGTGATGCTCAAGTTCACAGACGCTGACTAGCATTTACTGTTTTGCCATTAGTTAGGGATATTCCAGTTCACTAGGTCCTTTACAATTTACTAGAGCACACTGCCATTCACTGATGACTTTCTGTGTGACAGGTGCTTCCCAATTTGGAAGGTTGCTGCCCCACCAGTCCTTGGCTGCCCCCACCTCAATGATGTGGTCCCTTCCGTCCTTGCCATGCAGCGCTTCCACTGCACAGATGTCCAGTCCCCCAAAAATCTCCGAGCATGTGTCCACCCACAGCTTGTACCTGCCAAGACAAGAGCAGGGCAGCCTGTCAGTACCTTGCCAAGGTGGCCACTCTCCTATCCTCCCCCTCCTTTCCCATGTGTGGATCCCTTACCTGTCTGACATGGCAATCTGTTCAAGCATCGCAGAGCCTGTGTTGGTCTTCCAGTTCCCTGACACTGATGTCCTCCTGGGGAACAAAGCACAAGAGGTTCAGGGATGCCTGAGATGTAGTAGGCAGGGCAGGAAACCTACTCCTAGGCCCCAGTCTCTCTACTCACATGTAGGCCTTGTAGTTCTGCCCAATCTTCTGGACACGCACATCATATTTGGCATCAATGAAGGGCTCGGCAGTGGCGTATGTCTTGGTCAGTGCCACAACACTTGCAATATCCTGGAAGTCATGCTGGTTATCCACCTTGACCTGTGGACATAGGGGAAGGGATCAGGTACTAGAAGGGATGTGTACACACAACACACAGATACTCAAGCATGCAGTGTGGTAGATGCTGCACACACACAAAGCTTGCAGGGTAGCTGAGCAGCCTATAAACCACTGTGTTGTCCATTTTGAATACATAATGCCTACTTCAATACAGTTGTGAAAAAACTGCACATGGGACACATATATAGGACCCCCCCCCCCCAGACAGGCATAGAGAAGCTGGGACACACTCAGACTTACAAATGCCAAGTCAGCTTGCCACATACACACAGACAAAATCAGCTGGATGGAAAGCATACTGGACCCCCAAGACCCTGCAACATAAAAGGTAACACAGTGCATGTTCAGCACAGAGGCATGCACACACACACAGACCCAATATCAGACACACCAGCACAAGAAACGGACACAAAATTGGTTGAAAGTATGATAGAAAAATGGGCTAGCCAAATTAGCTGAATAGAGAAAGATATCCCAGAACAGAACTGTCAAACAGAATTGGCATGCATTGAACACAAAACCACTTACCCCTACTTACCCCACACATACACCAGGGCCAGAAGCATGCATTCACAAATGCCCACATGCATGCGTGCCCTCCAGCTGGGGACTCACCTTGCCCATCCCAGAGTGGGCATGCCCCATCTTTACAACCACAGGGTACGTTGTGCTGCTGAGCTGGTGGGTACAAAGGCAGAAGGGAGCATGGTCAGGCCGCAGTGCTGACTACCAAGAGTGAGAGAGGTGCTGGGCCCTGGTGGCTCACGCCTGTAATCCTAGCCACACAGAAGGCTAAGATCTGAGGAATGAGGTTTGAGGCTAGTCCAGGCATGAAAATCCATGAGACTTTATTTCCAATTGAACACCAAAAAGCTTGCAGTGAGGCTGTGGCTCAAGTGGTAGAGCACTAGCCTTGAGTACAAAAGCTCAGGGACAGTACTTAAGTCCTGAGTTCAAACCCCAGGACCTCTCTTCCCCCCCCCACCCCACACACAAAAGAAGAAGAGAGATGCTCAGTGACCCTATCCATAGTGAGCCACATTAGGACCCATTTTGCAGAAAAGGCAGATCAGAGATGGACAGCTGCTGGGAGTCACGCAGCACCTCCAAACCCAGAATCCAACCCCAATCCCTGTCTGCATGTCCCTTCCTCCACTCTCTCAGTGCCAAACATCCCACCCCTGCTTTCCCAGGCAGAAGCATGGAATAAGGGTGGGGAACTTACCAGAAAAGAGAAAGTTTGTTTTTATAGTGAATGAATGATAGCAAAAGTGAGTGTGGGTGTGGGTGTGTGTGGTGGTTAGCATGTAGCAACAGACCTTTCAGCCAAGCCTTGTATAGAAGACACACACACACACACAAATCCTCAAAACTCAGATCTGCCCAGCTAAATCCAGAGACATCTATGCATGTTGAGATGGACAATTGACATTGCTCAAAGCACATTAACTAGGTGCTAACAGCTGGGGACAGAAGCTAGCACTCCTGATCAGGACACACTCCATAGTCTTAGACACAAAGTCAGCACTTTGGAGCCCACACACATAGCCTTCCTCCCCTCCCCTAAAGCCCCATAAATGTCTGAGGGACATGTAAAGAATCACCTGTGTAATGCACACAACAGAACTGGACACGTACTCAACACTCCCAGCTAAGCATGCAATACTCCTAAGCATATGCACAATCAACAGTAGGGTCTCTCCAAGCCACAGGAAGTTCATGTGCTTTTTACATATTCCCCATAACCAGATCCTCATCACACCGGCCTGCCCCACATATCTGAGCAGACGAAATGCACATAGAGAAACATGTACCCAGCATGCCTTGCTGTATGCATGACACAGAGAGCCACGCACATGCAGAGATACCACAGCTCTCCTAAGTATACAACACACACACACACACACACACACACACACACACACACACGGGAGAAAATACTATGTTCAGTCTCCCATAACCCTGTGGCGTTAGAGGGCACTGAGGTAGAGCAGGGTAAAGAAGTAGTATTCCCCAGGTTGCTGGAGTGGTGGCAGTTCCCGACAGACACAGGAAGCCCACATACTCAGGGTGACCCATTGACCTTCAGGCCTCATTCTTCCCTACACTCCCCTTTCCCTTCCTCTTTTCCTAAATCACTTGCGTCATGGGGGTGAGGGCTGAAAGGCATAGTCTGGGGATTGGATAGGGGTGAAGGAGGTTGTCTGGGCAGCATGCCAGCGAAATAGTGACATTCCACTCAAGCATCCCCACAGCACACAAGAGACCAAGGCATCCATAGCACAACACTCAGGAACAAACAGATCCTCAGGAACAGACAGACACAGCTAGGAATGCATGTCACTTCTAGAGCAGATATTCACCAGAGACCTATGGGCACGCATGCATGCCCACTCTGAATTTGCCAAGCATTCTAGATATTTCTTTTCAGTGCTAGAGATGCGATTCAGAGCTTTGTCATACTAGGCATGTGCTCCATCATTAAGCTACACATCAGCTAGGCCCTGCCTTTCATAAACCCAAGTGGAAACACAATGTTCAGTACATGTAAGTGTGTGCCTGCCATGATCCCTTCCTCAGACCTCTTGGATAATTCTAGGCTTTAATTTTGGCCTTTCCTCTTCCTAAGCTCTGCCCCATCATCCAATGGCTCTCACAGGATCATAGCTTAATCCCTCTCTGTGCCTCAGTTTCCTGATCTGTACAAAGGGCCCCATCAAGCCCAAACACTTGGTACGATGTGGTGGGATCTTTAGGTGTCTGCTCTGCACATGATAACTGGTCCCCATAGGCCCTCCATACCTACTGAGCTCACTAGGTGGTCACGGGCCTAGACACCCTCTCTGAAGCCCACACCAACCCTATTTCAAAACAAGCCAGGCACAGATGGCTCACTCCTATAATCTCAGGAGGCTGAGATCTGAGGATCACAGTTCAAAGTCACCCAAATCAGGAAAGTCCATGAGACTCCTTTGTCCAATTAACCACAAAAAGGCTAGAAGTAAGCTGTAGTTCAAGTGGTAGAGTGCTACCCTTGAGAAAAAACAGGTTCAGGAACAGCTCCCAGGCCCTGAGTTCAAGCTCCAGGACAGGCACACACACACACACACACACACACACACACACACACACACACACAAAATCTGTAAAACAGCTGACTCAATCCACACTACTCTTCACATATAAATGTTCAGCAAACTGTGCTGAGTCAAGTTTCAGAGGCTGGCGTCAGAAGCAGGGTCAGGACAGGACTTTCCCTGTCCTCACTTCTCCCTCAGTCCCGGCACCCCCGTTACTCAGCCTCCTGTCTCACTCTCACTCCCCACTTTCACAATCAGCTACAAAAATTCATAGTCTCTTCCTTCCTTTTCTCCCTCTTTTGTCCTTTAATAGTCATTTCTTCACTCTCATTCCTGGACAGGTTTTCAACCCCTCTATGCCTGTTTCCTCATAGCCAGTGAAAATCTGACACACAGGGAGTAAGTGAGGAATAAGTCAGTTATTTTTTTGTGGGGGGAACCCCTCTTAGCTCAACTATCTGGCAAAACTTCTTTTTTTTGGCCAGTCCTTGGCCTTGGGCTCAGGGCTTAAGCACTGTCCTTGGCTTCTTCCTGCTCAAGGCTAGCACTCTGCCACCTGAACCACAGCGCCCCTTCTGGCCGTTTTCCATATATGTGGTGCTGGGGAATCGAACCCAGAGCTTCATGTGTAGGAGGCAAGCACTCTTGCCACTAGGCCATATTCCCAGCCCCAAGAATTTTTTTTTTTTTTTTTTTTTTTTTTTTGCCAGTCCTGGGGCTTGGACTCAGGGCCTGAGCACTATCCCTGGTTTCTTTTTTTTTTTTTTTTTTTTTTTTTTGCTCAAGGCTAGCACTCTGCCACTTGAGCCACAGCACCACTTCTGGCCATTTTCTGTATATGTGGTGCTGGGGAATTGAACCCAGGGCTTCATGTATACGAGGCAAGCACTCTTGCCACTAGGCCATATCCCCAGCCCCTGGCAAAACTTCTATAAACTCTTCTTTGAAAAATGTTGAAGGCTGAGCTAAGGCATGACTTGAGTAGTAGAGACCAAAAGTACAGGGTCCTGAGTTCAAACCCCAGTGCCACCAGAAAAAAAAAGTGTTGGGGGCTGGGGATATGGCCTAGTGGCAAGAGTGCTTGCCTCGTATACATGAGGCCCTGGGTTCGATTCCCCAGCACCACATATACAGAAAATGGCCAGAAGTGGCGCTGTGGCTCAAGTGGCAGAGTGCTAGCCTTGAGCAAAAAAGAAGCCAGGGACAGTGCTCAGGCCCTGAGTCCAAGCCCCAGGACTGGCCAAAAAAAAAAAAAAGAGTTTCATGAAAAAAAGTGTTGGGTGCTAGCATCATCATCACCACCACCAGTTTAACACCTCTCATTAACTAACATTAATGAACAAGGATAAGGAAATCCTTTAGATTGATTGAAAGAGATCATGTGAAGCTGGGTGTTGGTGGCTCAGGCCTGTAATCCTAGCTACTCAGGAGGCTGAGATCTGAGAACTGGTTTGAAGCCAGCCCAGTAGGGAGCCTTGGGGGAGGGGCTGAGAAGAAATAATGTGCACCTAAAAGCTTTAGAACAGTGCTTGGTATACAGTTAAGCAGCTGGTCTCTGGAGGTGGTTTTTATTCTGCTGTGGTTATTGAGCTAACCTCCCTAAGTTAATCAAGCTTAATTAGCAAGGAGGTAATGGAGAGTGACTGAGATAATTTATACAAAGACCTAAGCTCACCCATACACAATAAGTGCTCAAAAAGTGGCTGTTGTCATCACTGTCATCATCCTTGTTGGTCTGTCTTCCCTGAATCAACCGAGGCTGTTAATCAGCCCTCAGAACCCATCCCAAGGACCCCAGGGAATCTTACTGCATCATCAGGAAGCTGGTGGGCAGGGGTTGCCTCATCCTATCTTCAAATAGGGGAATAGGGGCGTGGGATGGTTGGTGGGGAAGGGGTAGGGCAGGATGGGGTGGGGATTGGGTTTCTACTGACTCACTAGCTTTTACCACCATTCACCCCCCTTATCCATGCTCACTAATGCTCACCCCCACCCTCCCCAACTTGCTAGGACTGTGCCAAGCCTGGGTTAGACTCCCAGGGCCTGGGGGCCTGGGTTTGAATTTCAGCCATGTCCTGTGACCTTGGGAAACTTCCTTTGTTCTATGGCTCATTTTCTCCTGGTTCCCACTTCAGAGACTTGCTGTAAGCTTTTAAGGGAAGTAAATTATATCGAGTACCTGGTACACAGCCAGTGACATATAACTGCTGGCTATTTGCCGTGTGTGTGTGTGTGTGTGTGTGTGTGTGTGTGTGTGTTTCACCCAGTGGCACAGGAGGCGGAACCCCAGGATCCATTCATGCATGCATCTTTCATCTGACCCCCATCTTCAGGCTTCTGTTGTTTCTGAGAACAGATACTGCTCTGGCTCTAGTTCCAGCCTACCTTCATTGCAGTTCCAATTCTGCCATTTGTTAACTCTGTGTTCTTGGATAAATCACATAATCTCTCGGTGTGTCCCTCGTTCACCTGCCTTCTGTCCTTCCATTGCTTTTCCTCAGTTTCCTATCTGCCATCCCTCACCAAGTCAGACACATCAGGAAAGTGATTCTTGTGGGCTTGGCACACAGTAGATACCCAATAAACGTCTGAGGACTGAACTAATTCAGGCTTGAGGCATAAGAACATCGGGGTATGTGAGATTGAAGAGATTTGGCAGATTTTCGGCTTGGGCTGCCTGCATCTGCTTTGAGGCTGCTGGAAGGAATGTTTGCGACGACGTGGAGGGGGAGGAGGAGGGGGCGGCAGCGGCGGCGCGGGCGAGGGAGGGTGTATCTTCTTTGGGCAACCCTCGTCCCGCCCTCTAGGCCTGGGTGGGGATGAGTAATGCATCCTGGAAGCCTGGAGGCTGTGATTTCCGCGCCAACCCCGCCCCTGGAGTGGACATTTATCCTCTACCGCTCAGGCCCTGCCGCCATCGCCGCAGATCAGGAGCCTAGAGAGAGACACAGCGGTAAGCGGGCCCCGTGTCCTGACCAGGCTGAGGCTGGAGTCTGTGTGCCGGCCTCCGGGTCCATTCAAGTCTTCTGCCAGATGCCAGCCTGCATAGCCTTCCTGTGGGCACCACGATTATGGTCTGGGGGGTGGGGGGATAAGCAGGGGGGGATAAAAGGGGAGAAATAGAACACCCTGCCCCTTGATTCTTTAAACTCTCTGGCTTCCATCCCCAATCGCCACAAACCCATGACTTCCCAATACCACCAAGGCCTCCCAACTTGCCAACTCCTCCTATTCTCTCTCTCTCTCTCTCCTCCCCCTCCGTCTTGGGGCTTGAACTCTGGACCTGGGTGCTGTCCCTGAGCACTTCAGCACAAGGCTCTACTATTTGAGCCACAGCACCATTCTCCTATTCTCTTGTTGCCCCCAAAGTTCCCACTGAAGCCCCTCTGAAGCTTCTAAACTCCTTCTCCCCAAACTGCTCAACTCCCTAAGTCTCA
The DNA here is from genome assembly GCF_023159225.1 of Perognathus longimembris pacificus. Taxonomy (NCBI): domain Eukaryota; kingdom Metazoa; phylum Chordata; class Mammalia; order Rodentia; family Heteromyidae; genus Perognathus; species Perognathus longimembris. The sequence goes on along the minus strand of NC_063188.1, from coordinate 78,709,291 downwards.
AATTTACCTTTGGTCTCAAATCCCTCAAGTTCTCCCTTTCCCTTAAACTTCCCCAACCCCTTAACTCCCAACTTCCCCAGCTCCTGTACCCACAATCTCCTTAGAAATCCTTAATCCAGCTAAATTTCCTCCAGGCCCTTTATCTCTTAATAGGTACAAACACTAAACTCCCAACCTTCCCCCAAATTTCTTTAGGCTCCAAGCTCTCAGATTTCTCAACCTTAAAGTCCTCAGCTTCCAGACAGTCTCAACCCCCTCAAGCCCTCAAATTTCCCAGCCGTCCCTATTCACCAACCACCACAGCCCTATAATTTCCCAATTCATTCAGTCCCCTAAATCATTGTCCCAACTCTCTAAGCCGTAAACTCTGAACTCCCTAACCCCTTTAAGATTCCCAGACTCCAAACCCAAATTGACTTAGATAGACCTTTGGGTTATCAGGGTCTCCAGATCAGCATGGTTGGGGGCTGTCTAACACTCTTCTTTCCCAACAGAAGCCACCATGACCCCCTTTGCACCCCTGACCTCCGGCATCCTCCTGTTAATGTCACTGATAGCCCCCAGCAGGGCCTGCACCTGTGCCCCACCCCACCCACAGACAGCCTTCTGCAACTCTGACCTCGGTGAGTCTGACCCCTCCCTGCTTACATGCTCTATCTGCTTAGCTTTGCATGGCAGCTACCTTTGGAACATTTCTGCTCATTCCAGCATCTCTCTGTTTGGCCACACTGGAGTCCTCAGGCTTCCAAGACTATGCCATTCTCAAGCTCCCTTCCTAGCCTGTGTGCTGGCTGCTCCCTGTTCCTTGTATATATACCCTGCCATCAGGTTATCTAGATAAGGGGGCAGCCACAAAAGTTTAACTCCCTAGGACTCCTGATTTTGTTAAAGAAAACAAAATTACTAAATGATACCTGTGAAGAAACAATAAAACAGACTTCATCCAGGGCCATCCCCATAAGCAGGAAGATCGAGGCAAAGAGGTTTTTCAGTGGGGGGTGTGGGGAGATTGGGCTCACCTCCCAACACAGTGTGGGCAAGAGGGACTCCACTGCCAAGGAGCAGGTAAGGTTGGGATCAGTGAATGGAGACGTCAGGGGCATGGAGGTGGAGGTGGGGATTCTGGCTAAAGCCCCTTAATAAGATTCTTGCTGAAACCAGGCCTAGGTGATGAGACACCACGTGGGGATGGTGGAAGATGAAGAACCCCATCAGATATTGAGAGGAACCTGATGTGGGTGTGGGAGGTCTCACTAACCTGACTTAGGATTCTTTGCTAAATATGGATTTTATAAGAAAGTGCACGGGTGGGCCTGGGAGAAGTTTCAAGAGCCTATAAAGTTTGGACAAGCAAAGATTCTTTGTCTGCCCCCTTACCTGATTTTATAGTTCCTCATCACACTTATACTTATCATCCTCTAAAATTCCACGTTCATATTTATTTTTAGTCTATCCCCTCCTGTTGAGAGTGTGGGCTCCAAAGAGAAGAGATATCTATGTTCATTGTTCATTGCTGGGTCCTTCTCTGGCACTCCATAGTGCCTGACATACAGTAGGCACTCCAAAATATTTGTTGAGTGAACGAACAAATGAATATATGGAAAAGCTCCATGCATTTAATGAATCTATGAACAGATGTATAAACTACTTTGTGTGCTGTCTTTGTTGGCATTATAATGAATACTTGCTTCTACTATGATGACTACTTTATTTTTATTGGCTATGCCACCCATTTTGACTCCGTCTCCCTCTCGCTTCTGTAGTCATAAGAGCCAAGTTCATGGGGACCGCAGAAGTCAACCAGACCACCTTTTACCAGCGTTATGAGATCAAGATGACTAAGGTAGCCCTCTCACCCCTCCCTAACAGTCCCTAACATCCTCCTCAAAACAGACGCTGTTAGGGAAGCTGCCAGTTAGTAAAGAAGCTGTCTGTAATCTCGGGATTTAAGTATGTGACTTCAGGGAAGAACTTCGAGTGGGAGGATATGTCAGTAAAAGGATTTTTCCCCCTCATCTGTCCACAGATGTTCAAAGGATTCAGCGCCTTGGGGCTGGCCACGGACATCCGGTACGTCTACACCCCCGCCATGGAGAGCGTCTGCGGATACTTTCACCAGTCCCAGAACCGCAGTGAGGAGTTTCTCATCGCTGGTGAGGCCCCGCCCCCTCCCGGGCCACACCCATTCGTCCGCAGCCGCCCCCCACCGGGTGGGGGCGAGGCTCTGAAGGGAAAGCAATTTCAGTCTATTAGAAGGCTAGGACTTTGTCTTGCCGTCTGTAAGTCTAAGGCTCCAATCAGGCGCCACCCAAAGTTAATCTGTTGGTTTCCCCTATCCCTTCCAGGACAACTGCGGAACGGGTACTTGCACATCACCACTTGTAGTTTCCTGGCTCCCTGGCACAGTCTGAGTTCTGCTCAGCGCAGAGGCTTCACCAAGACCTACAGTGCTGGCTGTCAGGCATGCACAGTGAGTGCCTGTCTGCCTTCCCTTCCAGGGTTCTTCCTCAAACATTGGGCTTGTTTCTTCCACCTTCTGGCTACTGTTGTCTTTGCAGCTGCCTCCTAAACACAAGCACTGTACTACATGTCTCTTGTCATTCTCCCAAGCCTGACACCTGCTCCCTTGGGAATTTTAGTTGTTTCTTTGCCTGCTTGTTCACTGAACTTGCTTCTGTTTCTTTCCAACTCTCCTGTATGTAGCTCCTGTGGCCCGCTAAGGAAAGTTCTCTCCCTAGGGGAGGGAGTGAAACGAGGACACATTGACTAAGCTTTCTTCTCTCTTCCAGGTGTTTCCATGTTCATCCATCCCCTGCAAACTGGAGAGTGACACCCATTGCTTGTGGACAGACCAACTCCTCCTAGGTTCAGAGAAGGGCTTCCAAAGTCGTCACCTTGCCTGCCTGCCTCGGGAGCCAGGGCTGTGTACCTGGCAGTCCCTGCGGGCCCGGACAGCCTGAAGCCTGGCCCCATTGCGAGCTAACACCTGTATGATGTTGGACTCCTTTCCCCTCCTACTTTCCAGATGTTGAAATAAAAAACAAAGTACCACCCAGCAGACACTGTCTTTGTGTAGTTAGTACCTAGAAACAAACTCATGTCAATAATAGCCTGGGACCAATGGGGGAGTTGCAAGATGTTGGGTGTGGGGCTTCAGATGCTCAGTATAGGGCTCTCGCTTAGCATGTATAAGGCAAAAAGAAAGGGAAAAAACCCAAGATGATGTTGAGGCTAGGCATTGGTGGCTCACAGCTGTAATCCTAGCTACTCAAGTGGCTGAGATTTGAGGATCAAAATTGGAAGCCAGCCCGACAGATGAACCCACTAGACAAATCCACTAGCCTCTTATCTCCAATTAACCAGCAAAAGAAACTGGACTGAAGGTATGTCTCTAGTGGCATAGTGCTAACGGTTACCAAAACAAAAAACAAAAAAAAAAAACTGAGCTACAGCACAGGGCCCTGAGTTAAACTCTGGTGTCAGCACACACACACAAAATGTTGGGATTTTATAGTTCACACAAAATTTGATTTATTGGCAGTAACATCAATATTAGATTAGTACTGATGATCTGCACAATCAGTAATGGTCATTTACCTTGTATTTTCTTGAATATTTTCTAGTTTCAAACATTCCGCTATAGTAATTTCTAATTCCTAATTGCCCAGGGCCTTTTAGATAATAACAACCCACAGCAACAAATCCTCTTAGTCACAAACCGCATCATTTAAAAATCTTTGGAAAGGGCCTGGGAATATGGCCTAGTGGCAATACATGAAGCCCTAGGTTCGATTCCCCAGCACCACATGTATAGAAAATGGCCAGAAGTGGCGCTGTGGCTCAAGTGGCAGAGTGCTAGCCTTGAGCAAAAAGCCAGGGACAGTGCTCAGGCCCTGAGTTCAAGCCCCAGGACTGGCAAAAAAATAAAAATAAAAATCTTTGGGAAGGGCTTGGTCAGTTGACCAACAGCTGTCCTTTCCTTAGTCTTTGTCCTGAGGTCCTGTGGGGATGCCCTGCCCCAGCTTTGGTCATTGTCCCCACCCTTAGATGGTGTTCTGTCATCTTTAACTTGAGTGCAAGGAGGGGGTGTCAGTTCCCCCTTTTTATCTCAGCCAGGGACTCTAGAAGGAGAAATAGCCCCAGCCCAACAGCAGCAGCCTAGGGGAGATTTAAGAGGGTTTGTTGGTGTAGGAGTGGTGGGATAAGAAAGAAGGATGATGAGGAAGCACTTCAGCCTTGCCTTTCTTTCCCCTCTCCTGCTGGTTTAAAACCAGTTTAACTGAGGCTCAGGGGCCCACACCCTACACCTCAACCCAGTTTTCCTTTCCCAAACTGTAGTCTCTGGACCTGACCCTTACCTGCTGAGCTCTTCTATAGACCTCACATGTGAGGCTGGGAATGTGGCTTAGTGGTAGAGCGCTTGATTAGCATGCATGAAGCCCTGGGTTCCATTCCTCAGTACCACATAAGCAGAAAAGGCCAGAAGTGGTGCTGTGGCTCAAGTGGTAGAGTGCTTGCCTTGAGCAAAAGAAGTTCAGGGACAGTGCCCAGGCCCTGAGTTCAAGCCCAAGGACTGACAAAAACAACAACAACAACAAAAAACAACAACCCTCAAATGTGAGCCCTCCAAATACTATCTCTGGACCTTTCAGTTCCCAAAGCCGGGCTTCAGTCCCTCAGTCTTTCACACAGTCCCTGGCTTCTGCTTCTGGAACTCCAAACATCCCTACTATATTGAGAGTCCTAGGGATTAGAATTTCAAATGGTGCAGGCAGTGGAACAACTAAGTGTTCCATTGACATGAATCTGTTTTAAAAGGCTCCAATAGGCCTTCTTTGATAAAGGAAAGAATTCCCAAATTCCCTTCCATCAGACTACTTGTACATGGTGGCACACACCTGTAATCTTAGCTTGGTAACTGTTAAAGAAAGCAGAAGCTGACTTCACCTTCAGTAAGATCTCCCCTGCCCCTGAGCTTCAGGGTTGAGAGATGTGAGCCCTATGGAAGGTCCCTCTCACTGTGATAAGATTTTGTAAACTGCTTGACCGCTTGCGTTGTGAATAGTAAATCTGTGCCCTTCCAGGAAGGAGCAGCCTTACCCCTGTCCCCATGAATAAGCTTATTGTGTGTGGGGACCAGCCAAATGCACGCGCCAATTCTAACTAAAATGATAGGTTGGTTCAAACTGTTACTAGGAGGCAGACTGTAACTCCATTGGCCACCTGCGTGTGACCTGACATGACTTTGCAGTTTCTCTGTAAGTGTTGTAACCTCATTGGCCCCGAGTGTAGCCAGGCTTGACCATGTGGTATTTGCCATTATAACCCCAACTTGAGGACCTCTCGGGGTCACAGTGGAGTCTGCACTGTGTCCCTGGCTGGTAAGCCTGCTTTTTTACTTCCCAAATAAATCCATCTTTACTTGAGACTATCTCTGCATGGTGGACTCTTGGAGGGACATGGAATCCCTTCCCTCAAACCCCGGAACAGTAACAAAAAAAAGGAGTGACTTCTCATTTGGGCTTGCAAATGTCAGCAGAAGAAAAGGCCAGCTGCCTGTGGCTCATGCCTATAGTCCTAGTATAATATGGAGGTCAGATCTGGCCAGCGCCATCATTGGCTGTTGAGGGGTATCAGATTGACTCCATCTCAGATTAGTTAAAGAGAGCAGAAGCTGACTCCATCTTCACTAAGATCTCTCCCACCCTATCCAGGGAAGTTCCCCATTGCTTTGATAAGACTGTGTAAACTGCCTGACCACCTGAGGTGTGCAAGGTTCAAGGAACATTCAAGGTTAAACCTGTGCCCTTTCATGAGTTGGCGGATCCACCTGCATAATGTGAGCCCCACCAAATCCATGCACCAATTCTAACCAGAATGATAGGTTGGTTCAAACAGATACTGTGAGACAGACTGTAACTCCATTGGCCATCTGCGTGTGACCTAGCATGCTTGGTAAGTGTTGTAACCCCATTGGCCACCTGCGTGTGGCAGCTTTGACTATGTGATGTTTGCCTTTATAACCAGGCCTGGAAGGCCGCATGTGGTCGCAGTTTCAGCTCCCCAGTCTGGGCTGCGACCCTGGCTTGGTCAGTTCGCTTTTTACTTCCCCAATAAATCCATCCTTTTCTCATCTTTTTGCTGGAGACTGAGTGGTGGACTCTAGGAGGAACCCGGAATCCCCTCTCTTGGAGGGGTGACTCCATTACACTAGCTACACAGAACGCTGAGATTTGAGGAATGCAGTTCAAAGCCAGCCAGGGCAGAAAAGTCCGTGAGACTCATATCCAATTAGCCACCAGAAAACAGGAAGTGACCCTGTGGCTCAAGTTGTAGAGTGCTAGCTTTGAGCTGAAGAGCTCTGGGACAGTGCCCAGGCCCAGAGTTCAAGCCCCACAACTGACAAAAAAAAAAAAAAAAGCAGAAGAAAAGCTTGGTATTCCTGCCTCCATTTTTGTATCTGTGTCCTTTACTCTGAGTCATTTTCTTCTGCAGTCACCTTGCAGCCACCTTGGAGAACAGGAAGGATGATAACATCTTGTAACAAGTCAGTACTTGTAGTAACAATGCCTTTCTTATCTTGACCTGGCGCCAGCTGAGCATCTGGAGAGGAGAACCTAGCAGTCCACCTATGGCCACCTCTGACCTTGGGACAACACCAGTAATCAGACTGTTTAATAAAGCTTACTTTTGCCACTTGATCTCCTTCCCGTATCAAAACCTAAAGCTCAGCAGGGTGCTAGTGTCTCATCCTTGTAATCCTAGCTACTCAAGAGGCTGAGATCTGAGGATTGTGGTTCAAAGCAAGCCTAGGCAGGAAAGTCTGTGAGACTCTTATCTACAGTTAACCACCAGAAAACTGGAAGTGGTACTGTGGCTCAAAGTGGTAGAGCACTAGCTAGACTTGAGCGAAACGACTCCCAGGTTCAAGCCCCACAACCAAACAACCACCACCAACAAAAAACCCTTAAGCTCATGTATATACTCCAAAGACAGGCTCAAGCGCATACTTTGCTTAGTCCCCTGGCTTCCTACAGGTGAGTACTAAATCTCCTTTCTCTGCCTTTTACCACTGTTCCCCCCCCCACTCTCTCTTCTTGCCAGTCCTGGGGCTTGAACTCAGGGCCTGAGCACTATCCCTGGCTCCTTTTTGCTCAAGGCTAGCGCTCTACCACTTGAGCCACAGCGCTTCTTCTGGTTTTTTCCAAATATGTGGTGCTGAGGAATCAAACCCAGGGGCTTCATGCATGTGAGACAAACACTCTACCACTAGGCCATATTCCCAGCCCCTCATCTCTTTATTTGAATGATAGGCTATACCTGACATAGCACCATTTCCCAAGTTTGGGTCTCAAGACTACAATTCCAGTTACAGCACTTGGGAGGCAGAGAGAGGAAGATCATGAATTCTAGGTCAACCTGGGCGACATCCTTAATTCTATACCAGCTTGGGTAACAAAACAAAACAAATCCTCCTAACCAAAGACAAGGACTAAACAAATAGCAACAAAAAAGAATCTAGGTCTTGGGCTAGTACAGCTTACTAGTAGTAGATTTGCAGAAGGAAATAACCAGGTCTATTTCAGGTCATTTGAGGTCACTAAGTGTGACCCCATGAGTCTTCTGTGGTTCTATCTTGGGAGATTTTTGTACTGCTAGGAGCTTCCTTCAGGCCCAAGTTATACTCTGCATCAGGATGGGCTGAATTTTGTTTTTGTGCTGGTCTTGGGGCTTGAACTCCAGGGTCTGTGTACTATCCTTGAGACTTTTCTCAAAGCTAGCACTCTGTCACTTGAACCACAGCTCCACTTCTGGCTTTTTCGGAGTAGTTTATTGGAGATGAGTATTAGGTATTTTCCTGTCTGGTCTAGCTTCAAATCATGATCCTCAGACCTCAGCCTCCTGTGTAGCTAGGATAACAGAAGTAAGTCACCACAAGCACCTGGCTCAGATTTTTTTATGTGGTCCTCCTGCCTCTACTTCTCAAGCCCCAAGATTACAGACATGAGACACTATACCTGGCTTAGACCGGCATATTTTGAGCATTTAGTACCCACACACCTGAGCAGGAAATGTCTGCTGTGGCATTGAAGATGGCATCAACATCTACACATTAGCTATGTCTGGGAAGGTCTGAACTTGCCTGCCCCAAAGGACAAATGACAGCCTTTGTTGATGGGCATGACTATAAAGGAAAAAGGACCCAGGTTCCATTCTTGTCCCAGTGACATCACTATTCCCTCAGCAGCCTGAAAGACTTCAGCAGCTCCTGACAATTCACCACATGCTCTTATTAGCTCCCAGCTCTCTGATTTTGGGAACACATTCCTTTGTCCTCAGTTATCCTAGTCCCTGAAGGAAAGGAAAATACAAAGTGACAGAGGAAGGATGGTACCTAGCAGGGAGGCCATTCTCCTGTCAACCTGTCTACCCTGAAGGTAGAATTTATACCCAAACCCTGAGTACAGAAAAGCATACACAGCTCCCTGCTCTAAGACCAGCATGAGCATCCCATAGGATTTATATAATACTGAGATCACTATACCCACATTACTCTTCTAGAAAAATCTGTTAAAGGCAATGCACCAGTGTTCAGTATGTCCATGCACAACTCTCCGGGAGAGACTCTGTGTAGGCTGAGAGGTTGTGGGCATCACAGCCACGTGAGGTGTGCAGCTGGGATCCACCCCAGTGGGTAATTAAGCTAGAAGGACCACTGCTTCCTTCATCTGAGCCTCAGTCCTCCTCTCTAGGCAAATGGACATCACAGTTCCTACCTAGAATCTTTCAGGGGTCTGTGCTATGGCTGGGGGAAGATTTTTAAATGTGTCCATTCGATATTTTTCATGTCAAAACACATGAAACTCTCAGGCTAGGGGTGTGGCTCAGACATAGAGCCCTTTCCTAGAGTGCCTGTATTTAAAGCTTTATCTCTACCACTGCAAAACACAAAACAAAACCACAAGCAAACACTTGGAACTCTCATAACAGTACCTTAATATGCATAGTCAATCATCATGACCTTATTACTAGACAGGCAGTGAAGTGTTAGTTAACTACATGAACCCTGGAAACACATCAACCACAGTAAAATCCTGCCCCTGTCATAGCCTAGTTATATGTCCTTGGGAAAATTAAATTGTCCTTTTTATCCCCCATCTGTAAACTGGAGATTAAAAAAACAAACATGCTGAGGTTCTGGGATTATGGCCTAGTGGCAAGAGTGCTTGCCTCGTATATATGAAGCCCTGGGTTTGATTCCCCAGCACCACATATATATATATATATATATATAAAGTCCAGAAGTCGCACTGTGGCTCAAGTGGCAGAGAGCTAGCCTTGAGCAAAAAAGAAGCCAGGGACAGTGCTCAGACCCTGTGTCCAAGGCCCAGGACTGGCAAAAAAACCCAAAACATGCTGAACCTGGGCGCTGGTGGTGCATGCCTGTATTCCTACCTACTCAGGAGGCTGAAAACTGAGGATCACAGTTCAAAGTCAGCCTGGGAAGGAAAGTCCATGGGACTCTTATCTTCAATTAACCACCAGAAAACCGAAAGTGGCACTGTGGCTCAAAGTGGTTGAGTGTTAGCCTTGAGCAAAGGAGCTCAGGGACAGCAACTAGACCTCATGACTGACACACAAAAAAGCCTAAACCAAGAACTGGTAACTCATTCCTGTAATCCTAGCTACTACTCAGAAGACTGAGATCTGTGGGTCCATGTTGGAAGCTAGCCCTCTCAGGGAAGTCTCTGAGCCTCTGATCTCCAATTAACCACCAAAAAGCATGAAATGGAGCTGTGCTCAAGAAATGGAGCTGTGGCTCAAGTGGTAGAGTACGATCCTTGAGTGGAAAAAGCTAAGGGATAGTATGCAGGCCCTGAGTTGAAGCCCTAGTACTAGCACAAACACAAAAAAAGCATACCTATGTCAGATGCTAGTGGCTTATACCCATAACCCTAAACTACTCTGGAGGCTGAGATCTGAAGATGGAGCTTTGAAGCCAGCCTGGGTAGACAAATCCAAGACTCTTATGTCCAATTAACCAGCAAAAAGCTGGAAATGGAGGTGTGACTCAAGTAGTAGAGTACCAGCCCTGAGCAAAAAAGCTAATCAAGAGAGTGAAGCCCTAAGCTGAAGCCCTCATGCTGGAAAAAAGAAAATTAAAAGCATACTTATGTTGGGGTCAGCTGTGCCTTTAAGGGGCCACAGCTGACCTTGGCCTGCCCCTCCCCTTCCTGCCTTTAAAAGGAAGAGAAGCCCTGCTCCTGGGGTGAGCACGTATATAATGGAGGGGTACCCCAGGGGCCCATCCTTGGGGGGCTGGGCCTCTGCCCCCAAAGGAGGTCCCCTGACATCACTTGATGGACAGCCCTCTGTGATCAATCTGCAATCCCTCTCTTGTGCCCGTCCTCGGGGGTATATCTGGGGGGGCTCCTCATTTGAATAAACAGAAGCCCTAGAGGTTTTCTCCAGGGGCCCACGCATCTGTGTCTTCGTTGGCGGGTTTGGGGCATCCTGCGACCACATGCTACCGAGGGCTACATGTGGCCATCGCTCCCACGTGAGAGTGATAAAGGACCACCCAGGAAGGGGCGGACAAGCCCCTCCCCCCCAAGTGGAGGGGAAGTAGAGAGAGTCCAACATACTTATACAGATAATGTGTGTGTTAAACAAGGTACTATAAATAAAGTGCTTAAACAGTGCTAGGGATGTAATACTTATACATAGAATTATAAATAGAATGATAAATAGAATTTAATATAACATCTAACAGTAATGATAACTATAGTGATTATTACAGTATCACAAATAATGTTTTTATAGTGTATATTAATTGGATGAGGGGGTGTAACTGTGATATTTCCATATATATAAGGACTGGAGGAGTGACTCGAGTGGTAGATTGCTTGTCTAGCAAACACAAGATACTGATATCAATCCCTGGTATTGCACAAAAAAGGTTTGCAAGTCCTACATACTTATAGTGTACTTTGATCATATTCATTCCCCCTCTGTTATTCTTTCTTATCCTTTCTCCCCTCTTTTTACTATTCTTTGTATATGGCCATTCCTGGGGCTTGAACTTAGGCCCTGGGTGCTGTCCCTGAGTTTTTGTGCTCAAGGCTGGCTCTCTATCATTTAAGCCACGGCTCCACTTCCGGCTTTTTTTTTTTTGAGGTTAATTGGAGATAAGAATTTCATGGGCTAGCTTTGTACCACAGTCCTTAGATCTCAGCGTCCTCAGTAGCTAGGATTACCAGGGTGAGCCATGGACACCTGGGCTAATATTTCTTCTTTTATGATGCTTTTACAAGCTCCCTTTCACTGACAAATAACATTCCCAAAGACTTCTGAGGAAAAACATCTTCCTACCCCATGATAACATGATCAGCTATGAGTCCTCACCATGGACAAATCTTGAGTTTTATAAGCCTCTAATGTTGCTGAGGCTACAGATGACAATCCCTAAGCCCATGGTAAATCTTTCCTTTGATTATTCTGCTGTTCATGTTAAGACAAATCCTCTCTTTCACAAATACCCCATGAAGAAATGTCTTTTATTTATAAGTATTTCAGTGCCAACTCCCCACTGGTCACCCCTACTGGCAAATCTCACATTTACAAATACTCAACAGCAATCTGGACCTCAGCCAGAACTATCTCTCTTCATAAATATCCATCTATTGACATCTCCTAGGCTGACAAATCTCTCTGTTCATTGATACCTTTTTTTGTTAGTCACAGGGCTTGAACTCTGGGCCTAGGTGCTATCCCTGATCTCTTTTTGCTCAAAACTAGTGCTCTATACCTTTGAGCCACAGTGCCACTTCTAGTTTACTGGTGGTTAACTGGAGACAAGAGTCTCATGGACTTTCCTGCCTGGGCTGGCTTTGAACCATGCAATTCTCAGATCTCAGCCTCCTGAGTATATAGGATTACCGGCATGAGCCTCCAGCTCCCAGCTCATTAATATCTTTTGATGACATAATTTGCATTAACATGACAACTTGCCTGAGTTCCATATCTCCCCATTGTCCAGCCATTAGAAATGATAAACCTCCTGATTCATACTTGCCCCAATAGTTCCACTGATGAACCCCCTATCAAATCTTCCCATTCACAGATACCCACCAATGACAATTACCTTATTGGTAGGTCTATTGAAAAGGTTTTCCATTCAGAAGAACCCACCTTACCCATATTTTCCCTATTGGTTGATCCCCAAGTACATATTTCTCTGTCCTTAGATATTTCCAGTTGGAAAATGTCCTGCTAGAGTAGTTCATAATCACCCCATATAGTGATATAAATCTTCCCAATACCCAGTGTTAGAAAGAGGTGGGTTTATAAAACAGCTCTTCTCTTTTATTGTTTTTTTAATTTTTTTTTAATTTTTTTTGGCCAGTCCTGGGGCTTGGACTCAGGGCCTGAGCACTGTCCCTGGCTTCTTCTTGCTCAAGGCTAGCACTCTGCCACTTGAGCCACAGCGCCACTTCTGGCCATTTTCTGTATATGTGGTGCTGGGGAATCGAACCTAGGGCCTCATGTATACGAGACAAGCACTCTAGCCACTAGGCCATATCCCCAGCCCTCTTCTCTTTTATTAATACTGACTGATTGACATCTTACTCCCCAGCTCTGTACACCTCCTCTGCCAGTAGTGGTAGTGAAATCTGAGGATGAACCCCTTTTACACTGTACGACCCACACCAAAGAACAGGATTAGGGTTCAAGTTCTCTCTGGATGTGGCTGTAAAACCTGAGGTGGTTTTTTTATTTTTTTTTCCCCCTTGGAGACAGGGTTTTCCTATGCCGTGCAGGCTGGCCTGGAACTCAAAGGCAGGTGTCATGAACATTGGGTATTGCATACATGTACTACCATAGCTGCTACCAATCTTTTTTTTTTTTTGCCAGTCCTGGGGCTTGAACTCAGGGCCTGAGCACTGTCCCTGGCTTCTTTTTGCTCAAGGCTAGCACTCTGCCACTTGGGCCACAGCGCCACCTCTGGCCTTTTTTATATATCTGGTGCTGAGGAATCAAACCCAGGGCTTCATGTATATGAAGCAAGCACTCTACCACTAGGCCATATTCCCAGCCTGCTACCAATCTTTGAAAGAAAGACAGGAAGGAAAAAAGGAAGGAAGGAATGAAGGAAAAGAAAGCCAGCCAGCCAGGCACTGATGGTTCATGCCTGTAATCCTATCTACTCGGGCTGAGATTTGAGGATGGAGGGAAGCCAGTCCTAGAATACAAACCCATGAGATTCTTATCTACAATTAACCAGCAAAATGCTGGGTGTGGAGGCATGACTCATGTGTAGAGCACCATCTTTGAGCAAAAGAGCCAAGCTGAAGTGCGCGCCCATGCGTGCGCACATACACACACACATACACACACGCACAATCAGGTTTAAGCCAGGTATGTGGAGCACACCTGTAATCCCAGCACTCAGGAAACTGAGGCAGGAGAATCACAAGTTACCAGTCTTGGATACATAGAGAGACTCTGTCTCAAAAAGAAAAAATCAAAGGTTGGACATTTGGCTCATTGGTAGAGTGCTTGTCTAGCATGTGCAAGGTCCTAAATCCACCACAAGACAATTGGCTGAAAGTCTTATATAAGAATCTGCTAGAAGCTAGGTGTGCACTAATAGCTCACACCTGTAACCTAGCTACTTAAGAGGCTGAGATCTAAGGATTGTGGTTCGAAGCCATCCCAGGCAGGAAAGTCATGAGACTTTTTTTTGTCAGTCATAGGGCTTGAACTCTGTCCCTGAGCTCTTCAGCTCAAGGCTAGTATTCTACCACTTTCAGCCACAGTGACACTTCCCGTCTTCTGGTAGTTAATTGGAGATAAGAGTCTCAGGGACTTTTCTAACTGGGCTGGCTTTAACTGCTATCCTCAGATTTCAGCCTCTTGAGTAGAGAGAGTAAAAGGGGGCTGGTTCCTGCTGGTAGGAAGGCCAGGCCTGTACCTCCCAGTTGTTGACTATTTACTCTCTACTTATTAAGTCTGGGTCTCCTGCTGAGCTGGGGGTGGGGGTGGGCGGAAACAATTACATACTCCAGATAGAGATGAAACCCCTGGCTTAAAGTCCTATCCTATCCTCTCACCACCACAGCAGGGGAGCTTCCCCCTGACACCAAACAAAGAGTTGCTTTCAAAACCTCTACTCATTAGGGATAGTTGATCTTGTTCATCCCCTACCTCAAAACCTATCTTTCCTTCCCCTGGGCCCTCACTGTGCTAGAGGCTGAGCATTCTCTTTGGAAAGGCCTTTTGGATCCACAAACCACACCCCCTATGCTGCTTCCTGTAACTCAGACCTAGGGAAATATCAACAAAGACTTCAGAAAGCCCCCGCCCCCACACCTGAGTGTGGAGTTCTATACATTTTTTTTTTCAGGAGGGGAAAATGCTTTGCAAGTGTGTGTGCGCATGTGCACATGTTCACATGCTGATATTGGGACGTGAACTCAGGGATTGAGCTTTTTAGCTCAAGACTGGTGATCTAACACTTGAGCCACAGCTTCACTTGTGACTTTTGGCAGGTTAATTGAAGATAAGAATCCTAGGGACTTTTCTGCCTGGGCTGGCTTCAAACTTTGATTCTTAGATGTCAGCCTCCTGAGTATCTAGTGCTCACCATGGGATGGGAAAAATCCTGACTGCCCAAACCTTGACTCCAACTGTTCCCCTAACAACATTTCTCCCACTCTTGGTCCTTGTAGCTTAATTCTTGGGGCACATGTAGCTTAATTCTTGGGGCACATGTAGCTTAATTCTTGGCGCACATGCCCCTCGCACATGCTATGTGGCACCATGCATCCAAAGTCACATTGGGGCTAGGAATGTAGCTCAGCAGAAGAAGGCTTGTCTATTTTAAACAAGGCCCTGGGCTCTATCCCCAGCACTGTATCAAAAAAATCATCAAGATCTGAGCACAAGTGGCTCAAACCTGTAATCCTAACTACTCATAAAGCTGAGATCTAAGGATCATGGTTTGAAGGTAGCCGGGCAGAAAAGTCCATGAGATGCTTATCTCCAATTAACCACCAAAAAGCCATAAGTGGAGCTATGGCTCAAGTGGTAGAACTTTAGCCAGAGACAGCTCCCAGGTTCTGAGTTTACACCTCAGGATCAGCACACACACACACACACACACACACACACACACACACACACACACACACACACCAGGATACCATGTCCACTTCTTCTCCATACTTGTCTCCCCAGCAAAATACAAGGTCCCAAACCCATTGTGGCTGAAACAATTGGTGTATCTTTGAGGCAGATCAAATGTGAGGGCCTATGTTTGATTCTAGCACCTCTTCAGCACTGCAAAAAAACAAAACAAACCCTGAAAATGCTAAGACCTCAGTCCCTCAGCTCCATAAATGCTCCTTAGTTTCAGTGCTCCTCTCTCACCCCCTCACCCCTCAAATAGTCTAATCAGGTGTGTGGGAGATGTGCTATAGAGCAAGACCTTGGTTTTTTGTTTTGCCAGATCTGGGGCTTGAACTCAGGGTCTGAGCACTGTCCCTGGCTTCTTTTTTGCTCAAGGCTAGCACTCTACCACTTGAGCCTCAGCACCACTTCTGGTTTTTTCTGTTTATGTGGTGCTGAGGAATTGAACCCAGGGCTTCGTGCATGCTAGGCAAGCACTCTACCACTAGGCCACATTCCCAGCCCCAAGGGTTTTTTTTTTTAAATAATAAACCCAAACCCACAAAGAGTAGTGTTGTTCTGTGTACATACTCACCCATCAAGAACAGGTATAGATAGTGACATCCATAAAAATTAGTTTCCCTTTAGAAATGGCTCATCCCGGTCAGCCAGTGTGTCCTTATTCTGGATAGATGCCTCACCCTCAGGCCTCCCCCTACCAGCTTGGACTGAGCTGTCTCTATCTCTGGGGTATCGTTTTGTTAGCGTTTCCCTAGCCTCAGGTCCTCAGCTCCTCCCACTAGCCCCCAGATCCACCCATAGCTAATGAGCAACTCCTACTCACTACCTAACTACTTCCCCTTTACCCCCAGAGAGAGAAGCTACCACCTGGATAAGGTGCAGATGCCATGTATCTCCCTTTCCCGTGGGAACTATGGTCCTACTAATAAACCTCCTTATGAACCTTCTTCTCCTGCCTGTGATTATCTCTGCATGGTCCTCTGGGATGGCCGGGACCTATGCTTTCATTGGTGCCAAACCCAGGATAGGTACCACGGTGGATTTGCTCCCCCATTTCTGGGGGGTCCAAGCTGCCCCCGGGACCTATTCTGCTGTCCTAAGCCCACCCAGAGGACCACCGAGGTAACTTCTGACCAAGCGCTCTACTTCCATCCACCACGACAATCTACAAATTCACCCTCACACCTAGGGTAAGTGATAATCTAACCGAGGGCTTGGATCCGATTTTCTGATTTACTGTAGGGCCACAGGGCCATGGCTTCAGGGCCACACTCCGCGCTTGGTCCGGGACACAGCCACTGGGGTGACGACCCCATTGCTGATTGTCTCCTACATTTCAGCTGACCAGAGTAATACTGAGGACGCTTGGTATTTAACTCCTCAGCTCCGCTAATCACTTACCATGGGAGGGGCACAATCATCCACCACAACAGATTTGAAACTCCAACCAGGGTGAGTGACCATTAGCCGGGAGCTTGGATTTTCTCTAGTTCAGCTCCACTGGTCACTCATCAAGTGGGGAACAGTCTAAAATGCTTTAGGAGCTGCTCAAGTATGAGCCCAATCTTTCAAATTTGGACTTACATAACTTCTATAAGAGCTCAGGTGGATGGAGTTCTCTCTCTCTCTCTCTTTCTTTTTTTCTGCCTCTCTCTGTAGGATGGGATGGTACCAGCTTCTAAAGGTACCAATATTTGTTTAACATCTGCTTTGAAAGACAGAAAGAAAGGTTTTCTGCTCTTGTTACTAATGTTTGTTAAGCTTGGAGATTGGGTTAAGTTCTGCTTGTTGTTGGCTAAATCCTGTTTTCTCTCTCTCTTTTTTTTTTTTTTGGCCAGTCCTGGGCCTTGAACTCAGGGCCTGAGCACTGTCCCTGGCTTCCTTTTGCTCAAGGCTAGCACTCTGCCACTTGAGCCACAGCGCCACTTCTGGCCGTTTTCTGTATATGTGGTGCTGGGGAATTGAACCCAGGGCCTCATGTATACAAGGCAAGCGCTCTTTGCCACTGGGCCATATCTCCAGCCCCTAAATCTTGTTTTCTCTAGCATTGACCACGTGGTGGACAATAGAATTGGTTTTAGCAAGCTCCACCTTGGTTCCAGCAAGGTTCCAAACACTCTTGGAGGTGGAGTTCCTCCCATCCCCCAGGTAATGGGCATGCCGAATTCCTGGAGGCTGGGCAGGGAAGTGGAGACTCAAGCTCCCGGTAACCCTGCCCCCCACCCTAAACCCCATAACTGTGGCCTTGCAATTCAAATTTGCCTTGCAATTCAAATGCTGGACAGTGAAGGTATCTTGCTGTGAGCCTGCTAAGGCTCTGACCAGATCCGCCGCCTTTACGCTGTGCCACGTGTCTGTGTTCTGCTCGTCCTATCTCCCATCTCCTGGACCTTCTCTGGTCTTAGCATCCCACTTCAGGGAGCTGAAGTTTCTCAAAATGTGGCTTCTTCTTTTCCTCGCCGTATAATCTGTGAAAATTTTTGTTTGCTGGAAAAGTTTTTGTTTTCTAACTGACCACATGGTTCTAAAATATGGGCAAAATAATATCATTTTGCCACTGGAATTCCAGAAAACTTACATGGCCAATTAAAAAAAAATTCTAAGCGCGCCCCAAAGCTTGTGCACAACTGTCTGTCTGTCGGTAAAATGTGTAAAAACTGGCATCATGGTTTCAAAATTACTTGCTTTTGACTACTATTTTAACTTACTTTTAAGTCTTGTGTTAAACTGATCTTTGCAGCCTGTGAGTGGAGTCACAGTGAACAGCCTGGAGGCAATCCTGACTCTTATCACCCGAATCCAAGCCAAAAGAAAAAAAAAACAACCCAGGTTTTAAACCCAAACTGATCATGTTTGGGTGAAAGCAAATGTGTCTTAAAAAAAACTTCAAAAGGTTCAAATATGCAGCATGTGGTACAAATACAATGATGTAAAACAAGTGATTCTTTATGTCCATCTATACTAAAAGTCAAGTGTACCTTGACTGACAATTCTTTGGTATAGACTAAGGTTTTGCTTCTCCATTTTTCTCTCCTGTGCTCTCATAAACTCATTTAAGATCAAGGGACCAGAGTCATTTTGGAACGAGTGTGCAAAAGGCTGCTAACCTCGATTTTCCTGACCCAGGATTAATATTTTGCTTTATAGGATGCAGGTTGACATGTGTGCTAGCTGCATGGACTGTTGCGGTTCGTGGCTACAGGAAGCTGCCTCCACAGTCTGCTCCCAAACTGCCTGGTTTCACTACTAGTGATTCTTTATTCTCTCTCTTTCATGGAAAACTGCTCAGGGAATTCTAGGAGTCCTGTGAAGATTTTGACAGGCCCAGAGTGCTCCTGCTCTTGCTCTGTCCTACCCCCTCCCAAGGTTAGAGTTGGGCTTATAGCAGGCATATCATGACAGAGTTGCATCCGAGACTTACTCCAAGGTTAAAACATCCGAGTTGTGTTTGGTGGCCACAGGGTTGCCTTGGGGTAGCATTGGTGTCTTCCCCCTCGATGTCTCAGAAACTGTCGTGGCTGCTGCAGAGAGCAGACTTGGTTGGCCCTTGGTCTGTGTGGATTCTGTGACTAGGAAGATGGTTAAAGGCCCAAGCCTTTTTTTTTTTAGCCAGTCCTGGGTCTTGGACTCAGGGCCTGAGTACTGTCCCTGGCTTCTTTTTGCTCAAGGCTAGCACTCTGCCACTTGAGCCACAGCGCCACTTCTGGCCATTTTCTATATATGTGGTGCTGGGGAATCGAACCCTGGGCTTCATGTATATGAGGCAAGCACTCTTGCCACTAGGCCATATTCCCAGCCCAGCCAAAACCTTTAAAGGCCCAAGCTTGTTTAAAGTTGTCACCCTGCTTAAACCAGTAGGGCACCAGCCTATAAAAGCCATAGTACTCAGAGTAAGCAACCAGGGAATACTGGGAGATTTCAAATGTCTTTAACCAGTCTGTGTAGAAATTTGCAGGCAACCCAGCATGAGGAGTGACAATATATCCAGGGGACTCTGAGATGCCACTACAGCCTCACCCAGATCCAACCCATCTCTCCTGCCTGCCTCCATCACACCTGACTAATAGAGCCTGCTGATTCAGGATGGAAGACACAGCCACTTCCCGATCCGCTGAAGCTGAGACTTTTACATTGTCCCAGCCCTTTGCCCTCTTGATTGTTATTCATTTGTGCTCTCTTCCACCTGCCAGTAAGGTTAAATGATATGATTTGATTTGATGACATATGGGTCTCATTCAGTCTGCTGTTCTCTAAGTATTACAGCAGAACTCTAGCAAGTACTTGTTGGTCAATTCTCAACAAGTTACAGGTAAGCTCTACTCCTATTGTTCTCCTGTTGCTCTAATTGGAAATAAAAAGGGCTTTTATGGCTAAGACTCCTTGGATTGCATTTCGAAGCCAGCCAGGGCAGGAAAAAATATATATTTCTCTAAAACTCCATCTCCCAACTAACCAGCAAAGAGCCAGACTGGAAGCTTGGCTCAAGAGAACCAGCCAAATGCTGAAAGCGACACTGTGGCTCAAGTGGTAGAGCACTAGCCTCGAGCAGAAGTGCTCAGGGACAGTGCCCAGGCCTTGAGTTCAAACCCCATGAATGCCAACTGGGACAAGCTATCCAAGCAATGAGCACCTAGACCTTCAGGATGAGATCAATTCTGACAACGAGGAACCATGGAGAGGAGTAAGAGGAGATGAAGTCTCATATTAAATGGAGTCAATTTAAACTTGCCCTTTCAAAATTAATCAGAGCCAGGAGATCAAGAGGAATAGTTGTTTACCCACCTAATGTCCATACCTGTCCATTTTCCATCTGGACAGAAACTTGCACTCTTGCCTTTGTTACTTGCTATTTGTGTGTGTGTGTGTGTGTGTGTGTGTGTGTGTATACACACAGATATATGTATATATGCATACATATATACATATATGTATATTATATATATTAGCCTCTGACTGGTTACTCCCAACCAGTCCACTATCCCTAAACATTTCCTTCCTGCCCCCAGTCCAGTTATTTCTCCTTCCTTGTAATGGGCCACAATTGGGTTTATGTTCCAAATGGAACTTTTCTGGCTTATGCCCAGGGTGTGTTCTCCCAAGTCGTTCATGTTAACTGGTCCTGTGAACTTGTCAGCCTTTTGCCTGACCTTCTCAAAAGTCTCTTTTAACAGGATAACATCCCTCACCTAGGACACCACCTGGGAACTTGCAGTTCAAGGCCATCCTCTTACTACACTGCTCTGCCCAGCACAGATCTGGATGACCCTGAAGTTCCCAGCCCCAGTGACTCCTTGATGTGCCCAAGCTGCAGGAGGTAGCCAGAGGAGACCATGACACCCATTGGCCCTGATAACCATTCTCCTGGAAATGATGAGGACTTTTACCAACCAAACTGTCAAATAAATACTTCTTGGACAGTACCAGGCCAAATGACGAATCAGAGACCCCTGACTACTTCGCCCTTTACAGCAGGAAGTAGCTCCAGAAGAAGCAACCTCTGCCCATACTCCCGGCCTGGTACCCCTCCTCTGTTATTAATAAACAACAAATGGGGGAATGTTAGCATTTCCCTAGCCTCAGGTCCTCAGCTCCTCCCACTAGCCCCCAGATCCACCCATAGCTAATGAGCAACTCCTACTCACTACCTACCTACTTCCCCTTTACCCCCAGAGACAGAAGCTGCCACCTGGATAAGGTGCAGACGCCATGTAGCTCCCTCTCCTGTGGGAACTATGGCCCCACTAATAAACCTCCTTATGAACCTTCTTCTCCTGCCTGTGATTATCTCCGCATGGTCCTCTGGGATTGCCGGGACCTATGCTTTCATCGTTGTCACCAAATTCCCCCCACAGCAGGAAAGTATACACCCAATTTCTGTTAATCACAGTTAATTCTGTCCCTAGTCTGAAGGTTCTTGAATGTTGGAGACCAGCCACTTGGACTGCACTAAGGCACATCTGGGTCACACTATACGGACGGACATTCAGGGCATGGCCTCTGTGCCCTTCTAGTTCTGTGGAGACAAGAGTCTGCTTCATAAGGTAGAGGGCTGTGCCCTAGAAAAGGGCAGAAGAGCACAAAGAGGCTTTCTGAATGTGTACAAAAGATCTCACTGGGCCCTGAGCGGCCCCTCCCTCGTGTTTCTGTAGCCACAGGCATTTCCTAGGCTGCTCCCCACTTCCTTTTCCTTTCCCTTGCTTCCTTTCCCAATTCTCTGTCTCCTTTCCTCACGCATGGTTTCTACTCACTATCAACTGTGCTCGGGCTCTGGCTTTCTGCTCCCTGCACTTCCCTGCTGCTCCTTCCCTGTTTGCCGTTCCCTTTATAGTTTCCTGTGTGATGCCACTGATCCTAGGTCCCCATTTGGCTGAGTCCCTGTTGCCCTTTGGAGGACAAGAATATGAAGGAGCAGGACCCCTCCTGGTAGCACAGCCTTGTCCAACACCTATAGAACCATATGTGTGCTTCTCTGTGTGCTAGCAAGAACATGAAGGCATGGACTTGGCTGCCTTCCCTCCTGGCCTAGTGTCTGCCATGCAATCTTCACTGCAACAACCTTCTGTTCAGCTGGCCCTCCAAGTCCATCAGCCTCCCTCTTCCACAGCCTCAGGCCTCTGGAAGACTATCTATTTCTAACGGGGCAGATGACAGGACTGTATGAGTGTGCCCCCGCCCCAGTCCAATTAACTCTACATAGGAAAAGTTCCTCTTTCTAAATTTTTATTTATTTATTTATTTATTTATTATTATTGGTCTTGGGGCTTGAACTCAGGGCCTCATACTCTGGCTTAGCAATTTTTGTTCAAAGTTGGTACTCTGCCATTTGAGCAACACCTCCACTTCCAGATTTTTGCTGGTTAATTGGGGATAAGAGTCTCACAGACTTTCCTGCCTAGGCTAGTCCTTAAACAGCAGTTCTCAGATTTCAACCTCCCAAGTAGATTTATGGGCATGAGCCACCAGGACCAGACTACCCTTCTAAATTTGTATAGTATACAAATAGTAAGAGATATTTTCTGAATCTCTGTACTACATAACTTCCTTGCAATGTAGGTGAGCATTTGCACCCTTAGGATTTATGACCAAGAGATCTGGTAACAGAACTTGGTGACCACGAAGTTAAGTATTTGAGGGCACATTTTTGTGTGTGGGACTTGAACTCTGGGCCTGGGTGCTGTCCCTGAGCTCTTAAGCTCAAGACTAGTACTCTACCACTTGAGCCACAGTGCCACTTCTGGTTTTCTGGTGGTTAATTGGAGATAAGTGTCTCATGGGCTTTCCTGCCCAGGCTGTCTTTGAACTGTGATCCTCAGATCTCAGCCTCCTGAGTAGCTAGGATTACAGGCATGAGCCACTGGTACCTGGGCTGAGAGCATATTTTGTAGGTGTTTACTCCCAAGGTTTTGCTCAAGGTTCACTGGATCTGAATTGCTTCAGGAAACTTCCTTTCTTTATTTTAGCCCTTTTATACCCCTTGTGGCCTATGGAAAAAATAGAAACATGTTTTTTTTTTTTAATCTACATGGCTAAAATTTGTTTCCCTGGTAAATTCCTTCCAGTTGAGCCTTACTCTTTCATTTTCTTGTTGTTTGTGGCTTTTTAGACAGTTTGTGGGAAAAAATGCAAGGTTCTTTTCAGAACTGTTGGCTTGATGTGAAAATTAGGGTTCTTTGTGCATTTGCTGCCAGTTTCTGAAGACATTAAGAGACTTAAAAACCCCAAGTGTATTTGCAAAGTTCTGATGCAGTTGCATGAAACGGAAAGTTCTAATTCTGTTATCTATGGTGCCTTTTGCCTTTTTTAACCCTCTTCTTTCTCTTGAACTTGCTTTTCAGTTATGGTCACTTTAATCAGCATCTCATTTTGACTAGTTTTTGTTTGCTTGATTGGATAGTTTGGCTCTTTCTGTGTGTGTGTGTGTGTGTGTGTGTGTGTGTGTGTGTGTGTGAGAGAGAGAGAGAGAGAGAGAGAGAGAGAGAGAGAGAGAGAGGGAGAGAGAGAGAGAGAGAGAGAGAGAGAGAGAGAGAGAGTCTCCTAGGGCTTGAACTCAGTGTCTAGGCACTGTCTCTGTGATTTTTTTTTTAACTCAAAGCTAGTGATCTACTACTAGTTAAGCCACAGCTCTATTTCCCCTATGTGTTTTTCTTTCTCTCTCTCTCTCTTTCTTTCTTTCTTTCTTTCTTTCCTTCCTTCCTTCCTTCCTTCCTTCCAGTCCTGGGACTTAACTCAGGGCTTGGGCATTGTCCCTGAGCTTCTTTTGCTCAAGGCTAGTGCTCTACCACTTGGGGCCACAGTGCCACTTTTGGCTTTTTCTGTGTATGTGGTACTGAGGAATGGAACCCAGGGTTTCATGCATCCTAGACAAGCACTCTACCACTAGGTCACATTCCCAGCCCTACCTGGGTTTTCTTTTCTGCTAAGATAACCTGTTATGACTATTTGGAAGATTACAGCCAGCCTTGGCTGGAATGCAGATATCAAAAATTAGTTTAGGGGGCTGGGGATATGGCCTAGTGGCGAGAGAGCTTGCCTTATATACATGAGGCCCTGGGTTCGATTCCCTAGCACCACATATACAGAAAACGGCCAGAAGTGGCGCTGTGGCTCAAGTGGCAGAGTGCTAGCCTTGAGCAAAAAGGAAGCCAGGGACAGTGCTCAGGCCCTGAGTCCAAGGCCCAGGACTGGCCCCCCCCAAAAAAAATTAGTTTAGACTGGTTAGGGCAAGAAGAAGGAAGGTAAAAGTTTTTTTTTCTGCAATAGATGATGTATGAGTGTGGATGTGTAGGTGTGTGTGCATGTGTGCATGAGCTGGTGTTTGAACTCAGGGGCCCCCAGTCTCACTTATGCTCACTTATGTACAGGACCAGTGTTCATTGTTATTTCCCCACATGCATATAATACATTCCAATCAACTTTATGTCTCCGTCTCTCTTGCTCATGCTCATCATACTCCCCCATCTCAAAACCACCCCAATAGGCTTCATTCATCATTCTACTTTCAATCACTTTGCTCACTAGCCCTCCACCTCCCATTGGTGTAAGCCACTGGTGTAAGCCACCAGTGCCTGCCTTGACATTTTCCTGATATATTAGGAAATTGTGAGCCATGAAATTGCTAAAATGTATAGAAATACCTTAATATATAGTTATAGAAACAGAATTAGAATATCTCTGAAAAATGAATAACAAAAACTTTTTTTGTGTGTGTGCTGGTCCTGGGGCTTGAACTCAGGGCCAAGGCTTGTCCCTGAGATTTTGTGCTCAAAACTAGCACTCTAGGGGCTGGGAATATGGCCTAGTGGTAGAGTGCTTGCCTCGTATACATGAGGCGCAGGGTTTGATTCCTCAGCACCACATATATAGAAAAAGCCAGAAGTGGCACAAGTGGTAGAGTGCTAGCCTTGAGCAAAAAGAAGCCACGAACAGTGCTTAGGCCCTGAGTTCAGGCCCCAGGACTGGCAAAAAAAAAAAAAAACCCAAAAACACAAACTAGCACTCTAGTGTTGAGCCATGGCTCCATTTTCATAAAAAATCTTTTTTCTTCAATTATTGCTGTGGGTTGCTTTTCCAGGGATACCTCTTTTTTGGGGGGGAAGGGACAAGATCTTATTATGTACAGGGTAGCCTTGAACTCATGTCCTCCTGCCTCAGCCTTCCAAGTGCTGGGATTATAGACTTGTGCTACCATACCTGGCTTTTCAGGTATACCTTATAAGAACAATTATAAATGAGATTTTATTAAGGTTGCTGTATATATGAAAACCATGAATGTATATGTTTGTCAAATATTTTTATTTATTTTTTTGCCAGTCCTGGGCCTTGGACTCAGGGCCTGAACACTGTCCCTGGCTTCTTTTTGCTTAACGCTAGCACTGCCATTTGAGTCACAGTGCCACTTCCGGCCACTTTCTATATATGTGGTGCTGGGGAATGAAACCCAGGGCTTCATGTATACAAGGCAAGCGTTCTTGCCACTAGACCATATTTCCAGCCCTCAAATATTTTTATGTTAATCTTATATGGCATAAAATTTCCCTTCCATGAAAAAGTACAGGAAGCTGGCACTAGTGGCTCATGCCTGTAATGCTAGCTACTTAGGAGGCTGAGATATGAGGATCACAGTTCAAAGCCAGCCCAGGCATGAAAGTCCTAGAGATTCTTATCTCTATTTAACCACCAGAAAACCAGAAGTGGTGCTCAAGTAGTAGAGCACTAGCCTTGAGCTGAAGAGCTCAGGGATAACTCCCAGGCCCAGAGTTCAAGCCCCATGACCGACAAAAAAAATTACAGGAAACACCAACATCTATGAATAATGATATATTCAGAATGGGGTGAGGCTCTGTATTGCTCTGTATGCAATACACAAAAGAACTGTTGATAAGTCTTAGCAAGTAAAGAATGACTGGTGCTTCACATGAGGGTGATTATCTTGCTAGCATGTGATTTTGTTGATTGCTCAGTTTCTAAATTGTACTGTACTAGAAAAAGTTAAGATGTGGATTTAGGATTAAGGGTGGACTTTGGGACCCTGGTCCTATGTGTAAAGGTAATTTTTACATAGCTTTTAGGGTTCACTCTATGGGATAATGTTGGGTTGCACATAAACTACATGGATTTTTAATGGTAAGGAAGACTAACTTTGCTACGGGGATAGAAAAGTTGCCACTTGGGCTGGGAATATGGCCTAGTGGTAAAGTGCTAGCTCATATACATGAAGCCCTGAGTTTGCTTCCTCAGCACCACATATATAGAAAAAAGCCGGAAGTGGCGCTGTGGCTCAAGCAGTAGAGTGCCTTGAGCAAAAAGAAGCCAGGGGCAGTGCTCAGGCCCTGAGTTCAAAAAAAAGAAAAGTTGCAACTCAATATTAATTCACTGCTGATAGAAATTATTATATATTTTGTCGTAAATAATGCTTTGAGGTTAAATACTTGAATATGGAATATGATATATATATATATGGTTATAATTGTAAATACCTATGCAATTATTTATTTATTTATTTTTACCAGTCCTGGGCCTTGGACTCAGGGCCTGAGCACTGTCCCTGGCTTCTTTTTGCTCAAGGCTAGCACTCTGCCACCTGAGCCACAGCGCCCCTTCTGGCCATTTTCTGTATATGTGGTGCTGGGGAATTGAACCCAGGGCTTCATGTATACGAGGCAAGCACTCTTGCCACTAGGCCATATTCCCAGCCCTACCTATGAAATTATTAAGACAGTCAGTATTGTTTGCAAAAACAAATGTAAGAAGCTGGGCACTGGTGGCTCACGCCTGTCTAGCTACTTGAGAGACAAAGCCAGCTGGGGAAGGAAAGTCTATGAGACTCTTATCTCCAATTAACTACCAGAAAACTGAAAATAGTTCTGTGTCTCAAGTGGTAGAGCACTTGCCTTGAGCTGAAGAGCTTAGGGACGGACACTGCCCAAGCCCAGAGTTCAAGCCCCAAGACCAGCAAAAAAAAAAAAAAAAAAAAAAAGAAAGAAAAATAATGTCAGATTTAGTTTCTCTGTATTCATTGAGTCATTGGGCTCAGGTTTTATGTTGTGGTATATATAACAGAGAATGTTCTTATAATTTGCATAGCATAATATTGCATATGTCGATGAGTCTCTGCCAGATGCAACATGGTAGAAATGTCATCAGGAATTTTTTTTTGCATTTGTTATGGTTTTTAGATGTGTTTGCATATAAATACAGTTCTTTGTATGACAGGAAAAAACCTTCCCGCTGTCAAACAACATTGGTTAAAAAGATTTGGAGTCTGGCATTGGTGGCTTACACCTGTAAAACTAGCTACTTAGGAGGCTGAAATTCAGAGGATTGAAGCTCCAGCCTGGGCAGGAAAGTCCATAAGATTGCATCTCCATTTAACTAGCAAAATGCCAGGCTGAAGGCATAGCTCAAATGGAAGAGTGCCAGCAAGGCAAACAAAACAAGATCACAGGGCCCTAAGTTCAAACCCTAGTATTGGCAAGAAAAGATAACAAAATCCTCCAACTACTTCCCAACACATTATTGGTTTTTGTTTGTTTGCTTGTTTGGCAGTACTAGAATTTGAACTCAATTCCTTGTGCCTGCTAAGCAAGTGCTTTACCACTTCTTCAGCCAGCCCTCCGGCTTGAACTCAGGGCCCGGGCACTGCCCTTGAGTTTTTTTGCTCAAAGCTAGCACTCTACCACTTGAGCTGCAGCTCTACTTTTGGCTTTTTGGTGGTTAATTGGAGATAAGAGTCTCACAGACTTTCCTGCTTGGGCTGGCTTTTAACTGTGATCCTCAGATCTTAGCCTCCTGAGAAGCTAGGATTACAGGCCTGAGCCATCAGTACACTTGAGCCACAGTGCCACTTGTGGCTTTTTCTGTTTATGTGGTACTGAGGAATTGAACCCAGGAAGGACTTCATGCATGCTAGGCAAGCACTTTACCATTAAGCCACATTCCCAAACCTGGTCCAAGTTATATTTTTATCTAGGAGGCAGAGTTTATATCTGTAAATGGCAGCATACTTTATTTGGTATATATGAGCATATGTGCATATTAATTGGTCAGTGAAAATGTAGAAATCTAAAAAAGATGCTATATAAAAACAATGCTAAGTATAGACATAAAGCGAATTTTAATAAGTTTATAATTAAAGGTGTTTTAAAGACATTGTCAGAATTCTTTAACTCAAGGAATCTAATTTTACTCGGTCTTTCTTTTACTTATCCCCAAAATGAGACTGGAAAGAAGTAAGATATTTAAAAACTACCAGTAGCATACACATGATTTCTGAGTTCTATTCTGGTAACATCTTTTAACAAGCTAAAAACTGTGCTCCTGTTGTTTGTTTTAGTTTGGTTTTTTGCCAGTCCTGGGGCTTGTACTCAGGGCCTGAGCACTGTCCCTGGCGTCTTTTTGCTCAAGGCTAGCAGTCTACCACTTGAGCCACAGCACTACTTCTGGCTTTTTCTATATATGTGGTGCTGAGGAATTGAACCCAGGGCTTCAATGCATACCACTAGGCCATATTCCCAGCCCGCTCTTGTTGTAAATACAGATTTAAATAAGTTAAAGACACTTCACTGGTGTAATTGAAGGGGGGAATGAAGATTTAAAGTAAACCCCATTTTCAGGCAGCCCCCGTTTTGTTGTCTGTTTAAACTGTGAGCAAACCCAGGACAAGCTTATTAGGGCCCAGCCGGTCAAGAACTCTAACCGCTGGGAATGCTTAACTCTAACTGCCCCCAGAATGCCTCGAGCCCTGAGCCAATCAGATTTGTACCTGTGTCCTAATCTTGCTTGCTTTAGCACCTGATGGCTGTAACTTTTGTTTTTTGCCTTTATAAGCCCTTTGCAATCACAGCTCGGGGCTTCCTCCTAACCTCTGCTGTGTCGGTGGGTAGGACGAGGCCCGAGTTGCAGCTCGCCTGAATAAAGCTTTGCCTTGCTATTGCATTTCGGAATGTCTGAGTTTCGGTGGCCTTCTTGGTGGTCGTTTTGCGACTTGGCATAACAGTAATCTTTGTGAGTTTTTTTTTTTTGACAGTTCTGGGGTTTGCACTCAGGGCCTGGGCACTGTCTCTGAGCTTTTTATTACTCTACCAGTTGAAGCATGCCTCTACTTGTAGTTTTTTGGTTGTTAATTGGAGATAAGAATCTTATGGACTTTCTTGCCTAGGCCGGCTTTGAACTGCAATCCTAGACCTAAGCCTCCTGAGTAGGCAAGGATTACAGGCGTGAGTCATCAGCACCTGGCTATAAAAGATTAATCTTAGACCTATCAGCCATCCTGATACACTGAAAAGACTAATCTGGCCAGTGCTGTGGCTCACGCCTGTAATCCTAGCTACTCAGGAAGGAGGCTGAGAGCTGAGGATCGAGGTTCATAGCAAGCCCAGGCAGGAAAGTTTATGAGGATCTAATCTACAATTAGCCATCAGAAGACCAGAAGTGGTTCTGTGGTTCAACGTGGTAGAGGACTATCCTTGAGGTGAACAGCTCAGGGACAGCATTCGGGCCTAGAGTTCAAGTGTCAGGACTGACAAAAAAAAAATAAATTTAAAAAAAAATATAAAGAGGGGCTGGGGATATGGCCTAGTGGTAAGAGTGCCTGCCTCATATACATGAGGCCCTGGGTTCAATTCCCCAGCACCACATATACAGAAAATGGCCAGAAGTGGCGCTGTGACTCAAGTGGCAGAGTGCTAGCCTTGAGCAAAAAGAAGACAGGGACAGTGCTCAGACCCTGAGTCCAAGCCCCAGGACTGGCAAAAAAAAAAAAAAAAAAAAAAAAAAAAAAAAAAAAAAAATATAAAGAGGGCCAGGAGTTTGGCTTAGTGGTAGATTGCTTGCCTAGCATGCATGAAGCTCTGGGTTCGAGTCCTCAGTACCAAATACACAGAAAAAGGTGGAAGTGGTGCTGTGGCTCAAGTGGTAGAGCACTTGCCTTGAGAGCTCAAGGACAGTGTCTAGGCCCAGATGTCAAAACCCAGGACTGGCAAATAAAGATAATTTCTTGTACTTTTGCTGTTAATAAGGTTTTTCTTGCTGTTAGAGTTTAACTTCAGTTTAAAATCAAATAAGAAAATTCAAGTTGACTAAAGCATCTGGTTTGATCTATTTTTGTTTGTGGTCATGAGGCTTGAACTTGCTGTGTGGGCACTTTCTCTGAGCTCTTTGTTCAAGGCTACTGCTCTACCACATTGAGGCCCACCTCTACTTCTGGATTTCTGGTAGTTTATTTGAGAAGACTCTCACAGACTTTTCCTGCCCAGGCTGGCTTTGAACCGTGACCATTAGATCTCAGCCTCCTGAGTAGCCAGGATTACAGGTGAGAGCCACCAGCACCTGGCTCTGTTTTGATCTTTTGAATACAGTTTAATTTATAACTCTGGTTAACTAAGTTGGGGTTTTATATATGTTTTATTGATACAAGTTTTATAAACTTCAAAGGCCTAATGATCCTAATAATATACTACCATGATTATTGTCTTTTATTTTTGTACCAATACTAGGGCTTGAACTCAGGGCCTGGGCACTGACCTTTAGTTTTTGTGCTCAAGATTAGAGCTCTACCACTTTAGCTACACCTTTACTTGCATTTTTTGGTGGTTAATTGGACATAAGTCTCATGGATTCTCTGTTTCAAATTGTAATCCTCAGGGGCTGGGAATAAGGCCTAGTGGCAAGAGCGCTTGCCTCGTATACTTGAAGCCCTGGGTTCGATTCCCCAGCACCACATATACAGAAAATGGCCAGAAGTGGCGCTGTGACTCAAGTGGCAGAGTGCTAGCATTGAGCAAAAAGAAGCCAGGGACAGTGCTCAGGCCCTGAGTCCAAGGCCCAGGACTGGCAAAAAAAAAAAAAAAAGAAAATTGTAATCCTCAGATTGCAGACTCCTGAGTAGCTAGGAGTAAAGGTGTGAGCCACTAGCACCTGGCTATGATTATTGTCTTAGCATGCCAAAAAAAAGTTAAATTGTGGGGCTGGGGATATAGCCTAGTGGCAAGAGTGCCTGCCTCGGATACACGAGGCCCTAGGTTCGATTCCCCAGCACCACATATACAGAAAACGGCCAGAAGTGGCGCTGTGGCTCAAGTGGCGGAGTGCTAGCCTTGAGCGGGAAGAAGCCAGGGACAGTGCTCAGGCCCAGAGTCCAAGGCCCAGGACTGGCCAAAAAAAAAACAAAAAAAAAGTTAAATTGTATTCCTGAGTTATGCAACACCTCTATATATTATAATCTTTTTAGATTCTATGAGCCATGTCTTTGTAACTCAGTAAGGGGCATTTCTTTCCTTCCTCCCTCCCTCCCTCCCTTCCTTCCTTCCCTCCTTCCTATTTATTCATCCTAATTTAAAAGATTTTAATGTAAGACATACGTAAGATTTGCTATGTTAAAGAGCTTTGCTCAATTATACTGTTCTGAAACATCTGAAATTAAAGTTGTATTTCCAAGTATATATAAACTATGTGTGTTCATAATTAATAACTAAACAATAACTTCTTGAAGTCTGTATTTTTTTTCTTTTTTTGGCGGTTGCAGAACTTGAGCTCAGGGCCTAGGTGCCATCCCTGACCCTCTTTGTGCTCAAGGCTAGTGCTCTACCACTTGAGTCTCAGCACCACTTCTGGTTTTGAGTGGTTAATTGGAGAACTTTTCTGTTCTGCCCAGCCTGGCTTCAAACTGTAATCCTCAGATCTCAGCCTCCTGAGTAGCTAGGAGGCATGAGCCAATGGTGCCTGACTTGAAGTCTATTTCTGTTGTATCTGCCTTATGGCCAATCTTTTCAAACTTCTTTCATTGTTCACATTTGACAAAAAGAGCATTTTTTTATACTGACTGTGGTCATCTATTGCCTCACTTTCAGTGTGGGAAAGGATACCTGCTATGGGGACCACAGCAAGGAATGATTAGTCAGAGAAAGAATTGATTCAAAGACAAGATGCAGAAAACATCAAGATCAAAATGGAGACATTTTTTAAAAATTAAGCCTCCAAAAGGAAAATGAGCAGGGAAAGTAGGGGAGCAAGAGGTTCTTTGGCTGGGAATGTGGTTTAGCAGTAGAGTAATTGACTTGCATGCATGAAGCCCTGGGTTTGATTCCTCAGCATCACATAAACAGAAAAAGCCAGAAGTGGTGCTGTGGCTCAAGTGGTAGAGTGCTAGCCTTGAGCAAAAAAGAAGCCAGGGGGACAGTGCTCAGGCCCTGGTTTCAAAGCCCAGGACTGGCAAATAAATAAATAAATGATAAAGGTTCTCATGCATGTTACCTATCCTTCCATTAGGTGGCACTATGAAATATCTTCCAACCTTGGCTCCTACTTATATTCTGTTCATGGTATTTCTCTCAGGCTCTTTCTTTCCCCATTTCCTTATTTATTTATTTATCTCTCTCCCTCCCTCCCTCTTTCTTTCTTTTTGGTGCTGGGGCTTGAACTCAGGCCTAGCTTGACTTTTTGCTCCTGGTTGGCATTCTGCCACTTGATCTACACTTCTACTTCCAGATGTTTTGCTTGTTATTTGGAGATAAGAATTTCAAGAATTTGTCTACCTGGACTAGCTTCAAACCACCATCCATAGATCTCAGCCTCCCAGGTACTTAGAATTGTAGGTGTGAGCCACCAGCACCCAGCTCTCTTTCTTTTAAACCAATATGCTTCAGATGCCATTGATGGAATCTGTACTAATTCAGAAATAGATATCAAAGCATCCCCAATCCTCAAGATTGAATAATAGACAAGACAAATGTAGAAATTTTAATGGGGCCTTGGGAATTGTGAGTCCTGCAGGAAATACCACATTGGGAATGAAAATGAGCTACCTACAATAATCATGATACCACAAGACTCAACTTCCAGAAGAAATACTATCTCCATATGCATCTTTCCTAGCATTTGTTTCATCTTTTTTCCCTGTAAGTTGTAATGTAAGAAAAAAATGGAGATAGATTAACAATTTCTCACTCTTCTGTCTAGGCCCAAATAAATGAGTTCATTTTTCTATATATTGCATTATTTTCTTTTACTGCAGGCAAGCATTAGTACCCATAGCCAGTCTCATTGGCCACAAACTCTGATAATAGTATCAGTCAATAGACACTGCCACTAAGAAATCTCCTCAGTTGCTATGGTTAATGGACAAAGACTATAAAGCAGTAACTTTTGATATTTTCTAAAGTACTAAACAAAATTATGCTTAATGAACTAAAGAACTGTATGAACATTATCACCATAAAGAATATAATAAAGCAGATTATAGAAAATAAAAATCCTGGAAGTGAAAAGCACAATAACTGAAATGAAAACTCAGAATAAGTGTTTTGAAGCAAAGTCAGTTGAGATTATCCAATATGAGAAACAGAAAACAAAATAAGCAAAATAAACAGAGCCTTAGAGACATATTTAACATCATCAAACCTATCAAGCATAACACACACACACACACACACACACACACACACACACACACACACACACACACACACACACACACAGAATGAGAATCGTAAAAGAAGGAAGAGAGGGAAAGATTCCCAGAAAGAATATTTTGCTAGGTGCCAGTGTCTCACGCCTGTAATCCTAACTACTCAGGAGGCTGAGATCTGAGGATCATGGTTCAAAGCCAGCCTGGGCAGAAAAGTCAACGTGTCACTCTCATCTCCAATTAACCCCTCAAAAGCCAGAAGTGGCGCTGTGTCTCAGGTGGTAGAACGCTAGCCTTCAGCACAAAGAGGTTCAGGGACAGCTCCCAGGCTCTGAGTTCAAGTCCCACATCCAACACAAAAAGAAAAGAAAGCAAGAAAGACTATTTTGCGGGCACTAGTGGCTCATGCCTGTAATCCTAGCTATTCAGGAGGCTGAGATCTGAGAATCATGGTTCAAAGCCAGCCCATGCACTAAAGTCTGTGAGACTCTTATCTCCAATAAACTATTCAGAAAAAGCCAGAAGTGGTGCTGTGGCTCAAGTGGTAGAGCACTAGCCTTCAACACGAAGAAGCGCAGAGACAGTGCCCAGGCCCTGAGTTCAAGCCCCAGGCCTGGCTGAAAGAAAGAAAGAATATTTTAAGGAATGTTGGCGGAAACCTCCAAATTTGATGAAAAACAATAATCTATAGATTCAACAAGATCACTGAACTTCAAGTATAATTAATTCAAAGAAATATATACCTGGATGACATATACTTGAACACATCACAAACTTATTAAAGGTAAAAGAGGTAATCTTGAAAGTAGTATATTATGACATAGGATGTATGCACAAAAGATTCCCAGTAGATTAGAAGCTTATATCTCATTACAACTTTTGGAAGTCAGGATGCAGTAGGACAACATATCCAAAGTGGTGAAAGAAAAAAGACTATCAACCAAGAACACTGTAACCATCAAAATTATCTTTCAAGAAATTAGAATATGAAGAGGGAAACAAAAAACTGCCATCAATTCATTAAGGCATATTTATGGGTCCATAATATGTAAAATGGTATTTACATGACAATAACAGAGAAAGTGTATGATAATTTATGTATAAAGAGGTACGTTTTTTTTTTGTTTTTTTTTTTTTGCCAGGTGCTGGTGGTTCATGCTTGTAATCCTAGCTACTCAGAAGGCTGAAAACTGAGGATTACAGTTTGAAGCCAGCCCAGGCAGGAAAGACTTTTATCTCCAATTAACCACAAAAAGCTGCAGGTAGACCTGTGGCTCAAGTGATAGAGTGCTGGCCTTGAGCACAAAAGCCTAGGGACAGATCCCAAGTCCAGAGTTCAAACTCCATGACTGTCAAAAATAAAAGTGGCATTTTTTAATTACTGATATTGTCTTGATATTAATTAGTATGAATTATGATGTCAATTTTAACCCCAGGGAAATTACTGGAATAAATAAATGTATTTATCTATCAGAGTATTGAATTCTGGGCCTTATGCACACTATGCATATAAAAATCAATTAAAGACATGAAATGAGCTGCACATCAGTGGCTCACACCTGTAAACATAGTACTCAGGAGACTGAAATATTGGGATCCTGGCTCAAAGCCAGTTGAGGAAGGAAAGTCCATGAGATTCTGATCTTTAATTTACCACTAAAAGCTAGAAGTAGAGCTGTGGCTCAAGTGCCAGTCTTGTACACAAAAGCTAAGGTACAGTACCCGGGTTCTCAGTTCAACCCCCCCCCCAAATGGCATGCATACACACACACACACACACACACACACACACACACACACAAACCCATACCCCCACACATGATTAGTAGGCATGTATTTAACACAGCATTAATGGACGAGTATAGAAATAAAGGATAGCAAAATTTCAAGCATAGGAATAAAAGAAAACGAGATATTGTGGCACATACCTATAATCCCAGCATTCAGGAGGCAGAGGCAGGAGAATCACAAGTTTGAAGCCAGCTTGGGCTATATAATAACGTGTTTCAATAAATCAAAAAAATGAAAGAAGGAAAGCTTACAATAATAAACTCTAATTTATCAAGTTGGGTACTGGTGGCTCATGCCTGTAATCCTAGCTACTTAGGAGGCTGAGATCTTATGATTGTGGTTTGAAGCCAGCCTAGGCAGAAAAGTCCATGAGACACTTATCTCCAATTAACCAGCAAAAAGCTAGAAGTGGAAATTTGGTCCAAGTGATGGAATATCAGCCATGAGTGGAAAACACCAATGGAGAGCATGAGGCCCTGATTTCAAAACCCAGTACGAGCACAAAAATAAATAAGCTAATTAATGAATTAATTAAAAGTATAAATAGACTAGCTGGGTGAAAAACATGAAGAAAACATGTGTTGCCTACAAGAGATACATTTTAGATTCAAAAGGAAAAGTAGATGAAAATGAGTACATGGAAAAAGATTTACAAATGAAATCATACAAAAATAACCTGTAGCCAGGTGCTCGTGGCTTACGACTACAACCCTAGGAATGCTGAGATATGACGCCATATCTCAAAGTCATCCTAAGCAATAAAGTCCATGAGACTCATCTCCAATTAAGCATAAAAAGCTGGAAGTGGAGCTGTGGTTCAAAGTGGCAGAGCACTAGCCTTGAGCAGTAAAATTTAGAGACAGTGCCTAGACCCAGAGTTCAAACCCCAGCACAGGCAAAAAGGGACTGTAGGGGCTAGGAATGTGACTTAGTGGTAGAGTGCTTGCCTAGCATACATGAAACCCTGTGTTCGATTCCTTAGCACCACATATATAGAAAAAAGCCGGAAGTGGCGCTGTGGCTCAAGTGGCAGAGTGCCAGCCTTGAGTAAAAAGAAGCCAGAGATAGTGCTCAGGCCCTGAGTTCAAGCCCCACAACTGGCATAAAATAAAATAAAATACAAAATGAAAAAAAAAAGAACTGTAGCTGGGCACTGGTGGCGCATGTTTGTAATCCTAGCTACTTAGGAGGCTGAAATCTGAGGATTGCAGTTCGAAGCCAGCCTTGGCAGGAAAGTTCATGAGATTCTGTTCTTCAATTAACCACCAAAAACTAGAATTGGAGCTGTGTCTCAAGTAATAGAGTGGCAGCCTTAAGGAAGAAAGCTCAGGAACAGTATCTATTCCCTGAGTTCAAGGCCCAGTACCAGCACATGTGTGCGCACGCGCACACACATACATGCAAAGAACTGTAATTGCTATATTAATATCAATAAAATAGACTTTAAAACAGAAATTTACTTTCATACGAATGAGAGTAGTCAGAGTAATAGGGACGACTATATTCCAAATACAGAAATAGTGGAAGAACACCAGGAATCGCCAAAAAGATGATATGATTGCCAAAAAGCATAGAGAAACAGAAAAGTGATACAAAGAACGGCAGGAGTCAGTCTGTAGCTCCAAAGCTGATACCCTGAGTAGGGGAGACTTAAAGCTACAATACAAGTGCAAAACTCAGTGTTTTGTTTTCTTTGCTATCCCTACTCTCCAATGCATTTTAGGGGAGACTCCTAGGCTTTCTCACTAGTTACTCCAAGAGGCATAAGCTTGGGATCTAGTGCAGCTAGTGGGAACCTGTCTATCTCATAGGCTTCAAAGCCCCTTGCATGCCAAGAGAGGGTCCTTGTACACACAAGAAATTAAGCCTCTAAAATGGATGTAGGTATTGCTATTTTTTACTGGTGTATTTTCTCTCTTTGATCCCTCAAGATAGGACTGCTTACTGAAAAAGTCAACCGAATACAATTGGAAAAGATATCCATCACAGAAATGGGCAATTTGTAACCTAAAAACCCAAGAAATATGAAAAAAAGGCAATGCGATTCCTCCAACAGCCCATAACTCCTCTGTACGCAAATTCTAAGATATTGGAATGGTTGAAATGTCAAAGAAATCAAAAGTTCATTTAAAAAATGATCTATGGGCTGGGGATATGGCCTAGTGGCAAGAGTGTTTGCTTTGCATACATGAAGCCCTGGGTTCAATTCCCCAGCACCACATATACAGAAAATGGCCAGAAGTGGCACTGTGTCCCAAGTGGCAGAGTGCTTGCTAGCTTTGAGCAAAAATACACAGCCAGGGACAGTGCTCGGGCCCTGAGTCCAAGCCCCTGGACAGGAAAAAAAAAAAAAAGGA
This sequence comes from Perognathus longimembris pacificus, assembly GCF_023159225.1. Taxonomy (NCBI): domain Eukaryota; kingdom Metazoa; phylum Chordata; class Mammalia; order Rodentia; family Heteromyidae; genus Perognathus; species Perognathus longimembris. The sequence goes on along the minus strand of NC_063188.1, from coordinate 78,672,049 downwards.
CTTGAGACGTTAGACATTAAAAAAAAGGGGGGGCTGGAAATATGGCCTAGTGGCAAGTGTGCTTGCCTCGTATACATGACGCCCTGGGTTCGATTCCTTAACACCACATATATAGAAAAGGCCAGAAGTGGCGCTGTGGCTCAAGTGGTAGAGTGCTAGCCTTGAGCAAAAAGAAGCCAGGGACAGTGCTCAGGCCCTGAGTCTAAGCCCCAGGACTGGCAAAAAAAAAAAAAAAAAAGATCTATGATCTCAAAGGAGATTCAAACAGACATCTAAATAAAGCAAGGAATTCAATTCAAGATCCAGGTGAGTAAATCAGTAATGGATAAAAAACTCAGCAAGAATACTGAAATTCTGAAACAAACAGAAATATTAGAAACTACTCAATAACAAATGAACTGTCTTCATTTCATGGAAGAATCACCAACATATTAGATCAAGGGCAAAGAATAATGTACTGAATAAATATAAATCAAGGAAATATTACATCAGATAGCAATTAAGAAAGGAATGAGCATGATCACAACTTTCAAGATCTCAGAGATATGGTAAGGAGAATCGACCTAAGAATATATGGAGAAAAGGGATATGAGATAAAACTAAGAATGTAGATTCAATGAAATTATAACAGAAAGTTTCCCCAATCTAGAGAAATATATAGATATACAAATATAGAATCACTTAGAATCCCAAGTAGATACAACCAGAAAACTGCCTCTCTCATCACATTATAGTCAAAAACACTAAGAAAGAAAATAGGGCTGCTAACCCCCCCGCCAAAAAAAAAGCCTACTAAAGTAGATTTTAAACCAAAATTAGTAAGTAATCCCAGATACTCATGAGGTTGAATCTGAGGATCAATTTTTATTTATTTATTTTATTTATTTATTTATTTATTTTTGGCCAGTCCTGGGGCTTGGACTCAGGGCCTGAGCACTGTCCCTGGCTTCTTCTTGCTCAAGGCTAGTACTCTGCCACTTGAGCCACAGCGCCACTTCTGGCCATTTTCTGTATATGTGGTGCTGGGGAATCGAACCCAGGGCCTCATGTATACGAGGCAAGCACTCTTGCCACTAGGCCATATTCCCAGCCCCTGAGGATCAATTTTTAAAGCCAGCCTCATCAGTTTTTCTTACTCTTATCTCCAATTAACCGGCAAGAGCATGAGGCCCTGAGTTCAAGCACCAATACTGACAAAAATACATTAATCACCAAAGGAACTTCCAGGTTAAACTGTACCACAACACAAATGACTTAACAGACTTCTACAAAATATTTCACAGGACAGATGCTGAATATACATTCTTTTCAGCAGCCCTCAGATCTTTCTCCAAAATAGATCACATTTTTGGTCATAAAACAAGTTTTAATGAATACAAGAAAACTGAAATACTTTTTTCAATTTTATCTGATCATAATGGAACCAAATTAGATATCAGTAGCAACAAAAACTATAGAAACTCTACAGACACATGGAGGCCTATAACTTAATGATACACCTCAAAGCCTTAGGAAAAAAAGGACAAACCAAACCCCAAATCAGTAGATAGAAACAGAATAAAGATGAGAGTGGTAATTAGTAAAATGGAGACTAGAAGAACAATACAAAGAATACTGACCAATTCTTAGTCAAACCAAAAGCAAAAGAAAGAGGACCCAAATTAATAAAAGTAGAGATAAAAAGGGGATATAATGATAGGTATGAAATTCAAAGCATAATCATGGCTGTAATCCTAGCTACTTAGGAAGCTGATGTCTGAGAATTTAGGTTCCAAGCCAGCCTGGGCAGGAAAGTCTGAAACTCATATCTCCAATAAATCACCACAAAAGCCAGAAGTGGAGCTCTGGCTCAAGTGACAGAGCACTAGCTTTGAGCACAAAAGCGCAGTAACAGCATCCTGTCCAAAAAATACAAATAAAAAGCTACATTGAGATTTCATCTTATCCTAATCGGGAGGCTATAATAAAAAAAAAAACAAAAAAAAAAAAAACAAAACTCTTGCTTTGCCCCGCCCACTAAATGAGGGTGTAGTCCTAAGACAGCTCTTTGTAGGCCAAGTGGTGAGACCTCACCAGAATCTACCCACGCTGGCATCCTGATCTCTGACTTACTAGCCACCAGAACTGTGAGAAATAAATGTCTCTTGTGTGGAAAAAAAGAATACAAGAGGGCTGGGAATATGGCCTAGTGGTAGAGTTCTTGCCTCATATACATGAAGCCCTAGGTTCGATTCCTCAACACCACATCTGTAGAAAAAAGCCAGAAGTGGTACTGTGGCTCAAGAGATAGAGTGCTAGCCTTGAGAGAAAAAAAAAAAAGGAGGGGAGAGGGGGGAATGAGGGAGGAGGTAACAAATAGTACAAGAAATGTATCCAATGCTTAATGTATGAAACTGTAACCTCTCTGTACATCAGTTTGACAATAAAAAAAGAATACAAGAAAAAAGCATAAGAAAACAAAATGAGTGGAGTTGTGTCTCAAATGGTAGACCATCTGCCTAGCAAGAACATGACCCTTAGTTCAAACTCCAGTACCACTAAAAATAAGAAAAGGAAACAAACAAAAAACCCCACAAATTCTGGCTGTTAAAATGTAGAGGAAGATGAACCTTTATACAATGTGGGTGGAAATGTAAATTAGTGCAGCTAATATGTGAGGTTCTTCAACAAACTGAAAATAGGATCCTACTACGCCACTCCTGAGCATTTATCTGAAGGATTGTTAAGCCAGCATAAAATAGAAATATCTGCACATTCATGTTTGGTAGTACTGCTGGTTCACAATAGCCAAGCAACAGAATCAGCCTAGGTACCTATAAACAGATAAATGGGTAAAGATGGGCTGGGAATATGGCCTAGTGGCAAGAGTGCTTGCCTCGCATACATGACACCTAGGGTTCAATTCCCTAGCACCACATACATAGAAAACGGCCAGAAGTATCGCTGTGGCTCAAATGGCAGAGTGATAGCCTTGAGCAAAAAGAAGCCAGGACAGTGCTTAGGCCCTGAGTTCAAGGCCCAGGACTGGCAAAACAAAACAAAACAATGGTATATGAGTAAAAGGTAAGGGGGATGAGGAAGAGGAATGGAGTGGGAGGTCTGATCAAGGTATGTACATATAGACATGTCAAAATGAAACCCCATTGTACAACTACTTGATGTTCATAACAATGTGAGGAAAAGCCAGGGGCTAGTGGCTCATACCTGTAATTCTAGCTACTCAGGAGGCTGAGATCTGAGAATTATGGTTCAAAGCTAGCCTAGGCAGAAAAGTCTGTGAGACTCCAGAAGTGGAGGTGTGGTTCAATGCCAGCTTTATGCAAAAGAAGCCAAGCAAGAGTGAAAGGTCCTGAGTTTAAGTTCCAGTACTAGCCCCACAATAAAATAATTAAAAATAAATCTATGGAAGTAATTTCTACTGTTAGTGACCTGAAGTAATGGGTTCCCACATGTATTTACTTTATCCTAATTATAAAAACACTAACTTTATATGAAACCAATATTTTATTTATATATTTTTTGCCAGTCCTGGGGCTTGAACTCAGGGCCTGAGTGCTATCCCTGAGTCTCTCTGTGTTCAAGGCTAGCACTCTTCACATGAGTCACAGCACTATATCTGCTTTTTCTGTGTCGTTTATTGGAGATAGTCTCATGGACTTTTCTGCCCAGGCTGGCTTTGAACTGTGATCTTCAGTTCCAAGCCTCTTGTGTAGCTAGGCTCCCGCCACCAGTGCCTGGCAAAGATCTTTATTTCAGAATAAAAAGGTAGAAATCTAAACAGACATATAATAAACCAAGAGACTAGATTAGAATCGTGTGTGTGTGTGTGTGTGTGTATGTATGTGTGTGAGTGCGCGCAGATGCATGCACACGTGTGCCAGTACTGGAGCTTCAACTCAAGGCCCCATGCTCTTGCTAAGCTTTTTCACTCCAGGCTGGCACTCTACCACTTAAACTGCACCTACATTGGTATCTTTTTGCTGATCAATTAGAGATAAGAATCTCTTAGATTGGACTGCTTAGGCTGGCTTTAAACTATGATCCTCAGATTTCAGCCTCTTGAGTAGCTAGGGTAAGAGGTATGAGGCCCCAGCACCTGGATAGATTCAAATCTTAAAAACTTCCTATGAAGAAATGCCCAGTACTAAATGCCTTCACTGGTAAATTTGACCAAATGTCAAAAAGAAAAGCATCCATTTTCCCAAAAACACAAGAGGAGGGAATACTGTCCAATTCTTTCTTTTTTTTTTTTTTTTTTTTGCCAGTCCTAGGCCGTGAACTCAGGGCCTGAGCACTGTCCTGGGCTTCTTTTTTGCTCAAGGCTAGCACTCTGCCACTTGAGCCACAGCGCCACTTCTGGCCATTTTCTATATATGTGGTGCTGGGGAATCGAACCCAGGGCTTCATGTATACGAGGCAAGCACTCTTGCCACTAGGCCATATTCCCAGCCCTCCAATTCTTTCTATAAGGACAATGTTACCCTGATACCCAAACTGAAGATATCATTATGAAAAGAAGTTATTCTTTGAACATAGATTACTTAACCTTCAGCAAAATACCACAACACAAAAGAAGGGTTTACACCAAGATTTAGCACAGGAATGAAAATGTCTACACCCAGATACATTATAAACAAATTTATGAACCTATTGACTCTTATGAAAAATTTAACTTAATTAATATGATGTAATATAGCCATAAAATAAAGGAAAAAAGACACACGATCATGTCAATAAACATAGCAAAAACATTTCAGAAAGTCCAACGTGCTCTCGTGATAAAAATAAAACAAAACACAACAATCAAGTAGGAACAGAGAACTTTGTTAACACTGAGGCAGTGGTGAAGATAGGCCAGAAGCACTATTTTAACCACTTTACATTTAGTAAGTAATTTAACTATCACATCAACTCTATGAGGCAGGAACTATTACTACCTATAGTTTGCATGGGAAATCTCCCATTAATCAGTGTAACTTATCCCATGTTAAGTAGTTGCTAAGTTGTGGAGCTAAGATTTCCGTACAGTATTCTGGTTACAGGGCCCATACTCTTTTTTTTTTTGGCCAGTCCTGGGGCTTGAACTCAGGGCCTGGGCACTGTCCCTGGCTTCTGTTTGCTTCTTTTAGCACTCTGCCAATTTGAGCCACAGCACAACTTCTGGCCAATTCTATATATGTGGTGCTGGGGAATCGAACCTAGGGCTTCATGTATACGAGTCAAGCACTCTTGCCACTAGGCCATATTCCCAGCCCCAGGACCCATACTCTTAACTGCATTCTCCTATCTTGTCTCTCCAATAATGTGTAGTAATAATAATGATAGACAAATTGGATTTCCTTAGTGAACTTAAATTATAGCACTGTTTTTGTCTTTTTTTGTTTTGCCAGTATGAGACAGGGCCTTGAGTATGTCCTTGGCTTGCTCATCGCTAGCATTCGAGGCAAGCACTCTTGCCAGTAGGCCATATTCCCAGCCCCCCTCATCGCTAGCATTCTATAGTTGAGCCATAACTCTACTTCTGGCTTTTTGCTGGTTAATTGGAAATAAGAGTCTCATGGATTTTTCTTTTGGGGCTGGTTTCAAACCTCGATTCTAAGATCTCACCCTCTTGAGTAGCTAGAATTACAGGTGTGAGCCACTAGCATCCAGATATAATTTTATTTCTCCTAGTAATTATAGCTTAATTCACAATTTAAGTACTAATTAGTTATATTAATAAACCTAATTTATAATATTATGAATAAATTATATTTATTACATTTAATATTAGCAATAATAATTCTTTTTTAGCTTATTTAAAAATATACAATTATTATGAGAGTGTAATTTGTAATATGGATAATTTGTAATAATAGCTAATCTTTGATGATACTCTATTTTGTTTTCAGTCAGAATTATAATTTATTCATAAAATTGATACTCATAATTCACATTAATAATTTATAGTATTTGTGATTATTTATGATATTAATGACTACATTTTATGATAATAGTAACCAATGACTCAATTTCTATTTCTGATCAGTTTAATTTGTAAAATTGCTACAATTTTTATTGGCACTACTGATTTGAAATTTGGGTAGAATTTATATCAGTCAGGTGCTAGTGGCTTATGCCTATAATTCTAGCTACTCGGGGCTGGGAATATGGCCTAGTGGCAAGAGTGCTTGCCTCGTATACATGAAGCCCAAAGTTTGATTCCTCAGCACCACATATATAGAAAACGGCTGGAAGTGGCGCTGTAGCTCAAGTGGCAGAGTGCTAGCCTTGAGCAAAAAAAAGCCAGGGACAGCGCTCAGGCCCTGAGTTCAGGGCCCAGGACTGGCAAAAAAAAAAAAAAAATTCTAGCTATTCAAGAAGCTTTGATCTGGAGGATTGTGGTTCAAAACTATCCCAGATCTTGCACAATTCAATCTCTACAATAACCAACAAGAAGCCAGCAAGAGTGTGGGTTTCTGAAGTAAAACCCGGTACTGCCAAAAATGAAAATACTCTATTAGGAGAAATATTTTATAATGTTAGTAACAATAACTTGATTTTTACAGTGTAATCTGATTACTTGCGTTCATTCTGTTAATATATACTTGAAAGGCATTTTAATACTGACAAGAACAGATAACATAATCAACAAGATTTGACAAATATTGGGATTGATGACTCAATTCACACTTATAGCCACTAATAAATTCATAGTACAGGTTGAACATTCCTAACACAAAACTTCAAAATCTGAAATGTTCCAAACTCTGAGATGTTTTCTGTTCCAACATGATGCCACACCCATAACCTACACCTGACTTCATATGACAAGTCCCAGTCAAAATACAGGGTCGTGAAAAATAGTCTACAACGCTAATTTGGAAATTAAGTGCTACTGGTTCATGCCTACAATTCTAGCTACTCAGGAGCTGAAATCTGGAAGATCATGGCTCAAAGTTAGCCCAGGCAAAAAAGTCTACAAGACTTCATCTCCAGTTAACCAGCAGGATTGGAAGAATAGGTTAATTGGTACAGTAAGTAAGCTGAGCAAGAGCATGAGGCCCAGAATTTTAAGCTCTGGTATACAACCAAACAAGCTGAGCACCAGTGGTTCATGTCTATGATTTTAACTATTCAGGAGGCTGAGACCTAAGGATTGTGGATCAAAGCCATTCTGGATAGGAAAGTCTGTGAGGCTTTTACCTCCAATTAACCAACAAAAATCCAGAAGTGGAGCTGTGGCTCAAATGATAGAGCACTAGCCTTGAACAGCAACAACAAAAAAGTTCAGGGACAGCACTCACACCCTGAGTTCAAGCCATAGTACTGGCATTAAAAAAAACAAAAGAAAAAGAAAAAAACACCACCACCAAACAACTAATTTTGGTTTATGTATATAGGTGCCATATGAAACATAAATGAATTTTGTGTTTAGACTTGGGTCTCATTCCAAAACATCTATTATTATTATTATTATTATTATTATTTTTCCAGTCCTGGGCCTTGGATTCAGGGCCTGAGTTCTGTCCCTGGCTTTTTTTTTTTTTTTTTTTTTTTTGCTCAAGGCTAGCACTCTGACACTTGAGCCACAGCACTACTTCTGGCCATTTTCTACACATGTGGTGCTGAGGAAATGAACCCAGGGTTTCATGTATACAAGGCAAGCACTCTTGCCACTAGGCCATATGTCCAACCCCAAAACATCTTATTATACATATACAAATGCATTAAAAACTTTAAAAAAAATCTCAAATCTAAAACTTCTGGTTGCAAGCATTCTGGATATGTGACACTTGCCCTGCCCTTTTTTTTTTTGCCAGTTCTGGGGCTTGAACACAGGGCCTGGGTACTGTCCCTGAGCCTCTTTGCTCAAGGCTAGCATTCTACTAGTTGAGCCACAGCACTACGTCCGGCTTTTTCTGTGTATGTGGTACTGAGGAATCGAACCCAGGGCTTCATGCATCTAGGCAAGCACTTTACCAATAGGCCACATTCCTAGCCCCACTTACCCTGCCTTAGTAGACCATATCCTAAGGCAATGTGTGACCTTCCTAGGCACACTGAGGCATTCTGATATCACCTTCATTGATAATACTGAACACCCAATGACCATACTGTATGAGTCCTAACTCCTTCCCCAGACTTACCATCTCTTTGTGATTGGGATAGAAGGTCTGATCAATCAAAGGGAATTCCTCTGTCCCCAGTTTCTTGTGCAGTCGAACCATCTGGGCAAACTGTAAGAACCAGGAGACCTAGGTCAGTGAGTTCTTCACCTGAAGCAGTTCCCAACCTGAGATCCCAGGTGCTGCACTATTGATCTGACATGTCCTCTAGAGCCCCCCACATGTTAAAAGGCTTATTCCAGAGAGTGGTAGAATTGGGAGATGGTGGAAACTTGAAGAGGTAGGAAGTTTTCAGGTCATTAGGGGAATACCCCTGAAGGGAACTAGGGGAATCATCTCTCTTTCTTTTTCACTTCTAGGCCACAATGTAAGTGGCTTAGCTTTTCCATGCTTCTCTGCTATGGTGCCATGCCTCAGTGTAGGCTCAAAGCAACACTTTATCATGGATTGAAACTTCTAAAACTGTGAGCCAAAATAAACCTTTCCTCTTTCTAAGTCAATTATCTCTGGTTATTTGTTATAGTAATTGAAAGTTGACACATTAACCTCTCAACATCCTCAGTTTGTAAAAGTCACATAGTGATTCTAAGCTCCCACATGCATAAATGAGACATTTCTGTCACTTACCACCCAAGGCTTGTCACAGAAGTTGTAGACAGAATGCAAAGAGTTGACACTGGGGATTCCAGCATACTGCAGCCCGATGACCAAACTGCGGTAGTCTCCATTGCGTGCCATGCTGAAGGCATGCTGGCGGATCAGCACAAAGTCAGGTTTCAAAGACCTGTGTGGAGGAAGGGAAGGGAGGAATGGACAGAAGTGTTGGATGTTTATCCAGAAGCTCCTCACCACCCATGAATAAAGACTGAGTTTGTACATCTTCACAGTTCCCAGAAATTGCAGAGTGGTTTCTTCCCTATGCACACATGGATGGGCTACTTCTGCTCGGAGGGTTGTTTTTTATCCTTTCTCCATCTGCTGATAGCTTTGCAGCCTTGCCTGACTGCCTTCCTCCTTGCCAAGGTCAGTGTGCAGCTCCCCCATTTTTCTCTGCCACTTCCCTGGGCACAGTCACTTAAGCGACCAGCTGGCCTCAAAGTAAACTGCCTGGAACAGATTCTGGCCTCAGGTTCTTTATGGGAGCTGTTCCCTCTGCCCTAAATATGGCCCCCTAGGTGTCTGCATGGATCATTCCTCCTCCTGCAGGTCGTTCCTCACCTACCTCTCATGCTAGCAGGCTACCCTATCCAAACTCCACATCCAGCAAGCATCCACTAACCCTTATGTCTTCCCTATCACTCTGATATTTTCTCAGTACTTTTACATTTTTGTTATGTATTGTGTATATCTCACAGAAAGGTGTCCTGGGGGTTTTCTTTTGTCTTCTCTTTGGTTTGTTTAATTCACAACTACATCCAAAGCTCTTTGTACACAGTAAGTGCTCAATAAATACATGTTGGATTTCAAGTGCTGCAGTAGATGTGTGAGAAATGTTGCATGAATAATTGAAAAGTTTGCCTTGTAGCCTGCTGGGATCCTTGGCTCTTCTTCAGAAGAAAAGCTTTCTCATTATGTTCTGTGCCTAAATTCTCATTTGCAGAAGCTCTAGGGGAGTCCCTGTGCCTCTCCCATCACACCAGCATACCCCTTTTTAAAATTATTTTTTAAACTTTATTTATAAGTAGGTATACAAAGGGTTTTCAATTCTACAAATCAGTTTATAAGCATCTTGACCAATGTCACTCTTTCCGTCATTTTCTCCCACAAGACACCTTTTTAGAGTTGAATTGCCAGTGGCAATTAACCAGCCAAAAGCAGAGCTGTGGCTCAAGTGGTAGAGATCTAGCCTTGAGCAGAAAAAGCTCAGGGACCAAGCCCAAGGCCTGAGTTTAACCTTCAGTACCACACACACACACACACACACACACACACATACATGATACCCTTTTAATTCAGGGACTGGTGGCTCACACTTGTAATTCTAATTACTCAGGAGGATGAGATCTGATGATTATGCTTTGAAACCATCTGGGGCAGGAAAGTCCATGAGACTCTTATCTCCAATTAACCAGCATAAAGCCAAAAGTGGAGCTGTGACTCAAGTGGTAGAGCACCAGCCTTGAGCAAATATGCTCAGTGCCAGCACTCAGGCCCTGAGTTCAAGCCCCAGGACCAGCACCCCCCCCCAATAGATACCCCTTTAATACTCACCGTACAACCTTGACCCCATTCCTTAGAACTTCCATATCCACAGAGAATCCACCATTGGCATGAGCCACGAGATTGAGATCAGAGAATTCAGCCTGGAAAAGAGAGAAAAGTGATGATTCACCCATATCATAGGAAAATGACCAATCACTTTGTAGCCTAGACAGTTGAGTCCCAAAGTCCACTTGCTCCAATTTACCTGTTCTACTTTAATGTCAATTTCTCCATGGATCTTCTTCCCTTTGAAGTATTTTGCCCTGGAGAGGAAAATAGAAGGGCACATTCATTAGTGCTCAAATCTCAGAAAGGAAGACAATATCCAGGTTGATCCCTTGAACCCCTTTCCCCTTCAGTGCTGCTATAGAAGCCACGCAATGCTTTCAATTTGTTGAACTACTTTGAAAAAAAATCAACAGTGAATGCTTTGTGAACAATGAAGTCTGTTGTAATGCTCGTGGGGAGGTCTGTAAAGGGCATTGCAGACTGTGAAAAAAGAGTGTTCATAAACCATAAAGAGCAGGCATTTCCTAAAATATGATTTGCTCATCATACTTCTACTGTGAATGTCCTAGAAAAGTGTTACAAAATGAATAGTGCTGTGTCCATTATAAGACTTTGGGCTTGCATGGATGTTTATACATAGAGAAGAACCTCACAGAGGACAAATACATGACACGGTCCTGTGGTTGTATGTATTTTGGTGCCCATGTGGGTCTCAGTGCCTATGTCTGCTTGTATGGCATGGGGCACCTCTCTGCTCTCTCTGGCCCTTTCCTAAGGACTGAGAGAGGAACATCTCAGCCATGGACATGCTGTGCTATGAAGACCATAGCTCCACTGTGGGTGGGCAGTTGTGTCTGAGGAGCAGCAGATTGAGCCATGCTGGCTGGGGGTGGTTCTAAAGAAGCTGCAGCCAGCAGTGATGGGGGCAGAAAGGAATGCAGCTGAGGATGAGGGGAAAGCCACAGGAAGGAGGTGGAGGAGCAGCAGCAGCAGGCACATCACAAACTGCTCTGTCATCATCCCTGCCCCATCCTAGCTAAGCTCAATTTCCAGTGGCCTCTTTGCCTAGGGCTTCCTACATAACAGACATCTCCTTAGAAAAAAGCTAATCCCCAATCAGGTTTCTCATGGAAGGAAAGATGAGGGGGGATGGGAGGAGATACTCCCAGGTCTACCAGTCACTGACATGCACATACATCATTAGATTTTCTGATACATGTGTACTGCACAAATGGCCCTGGTGACTTCACTGATGTACACAGGAGAACCAAACCACACTATTTCCTTTTCCTTTGTGGTGCTTGAAATGGAACTCAGGGCCTTGCACATGTTAGGCAAGTGTTCTACGACTGAGCCACATACCTAGCCTAGCTGTTTCCTTTTGCTGTCTCTGTCTCTCTATTGGTATCTTTGTCTCTGTGTCTGTCTGTCTCTCACACACACCTCATCACTGATAGTTACAAGCATTGGGAGAGAATTGTCCATTATATAAACTATTTTTCATATATAAACTGATGGCAAGGGCTGGGAATGTAGCTTAGTGGGAAAGTGCTTGCCTAGCATGCATGAAGCCCTGGGTTCCATTCCTCAGTACCACATAAACAGAATAAAAAAGCCAGAAGTGGTACTGTAGCTCAAGTGTTAGAGTGGTAGCCTTGAGCACAAAGAAGCCCAAGGACAGTGCCCAGCTCTTGAGTTTAAGCCCCAGGACTTGGAAAAAAAACTAATGGCAAGTGTGAATGATAAGCATATATCACATTTTCAATGTTTTTTTAAACCAGGATTAATATATTTTGAACATCAGCTGCTGACAGCTGATGGCTTTGTCCCCACTGAGAACTGATTTCTGTCACAGGTAACTGCCTTGTCTGAGGTTATACCTACTTGCCAAGGGCAGCCCCTTACCTATTTTTGATAGTCAGTCTCATTGCCTCACTCCAGACTCATCATCTCATTCTGGAATGAGCTGAAGCTTCAAGCCTATCCAAATGAGAACAGTCTATCTCTCCATGCAACCTTTGTTGACCCAACAGCATTCCCAGGAAGCCTCCTGGGTGCAAACCTTTGCCTCAGAGACCATTTGCAGGAAGCTAGCCTAGGACAGTGGGCCAAAGAGGCCAAACCGCAGAGAATATTTGACATGATTCTGGAACGGAGTCTCCTAACAGCCACCTGGGAGTGAAGATCCATCATTAATAGGAGGTGAGGTGCATCTCACATGGCCCCTGACATGCTGGAGCTAAGCAAAGCACTGTGCGGCAGGTCTGACTCTGTCAAGCAGGATGTCACTCGGGCCATATGATCTGGTAGGTCCTACGATGATGAAAGTAAAGCAGCCTTTTCTTTTGTGCTGATCCTGGACTTGAACTCAGGGACTGGGCCTTGTCACTGATCTTATTTGTTTATTTATTTAGTTAGTTCATCACTGGGCTTAAACTCAGAGCCTGAGTGCTTTCCTTGAGCTTTTTTGCTTAAGCCTAGCACTCTGCCAGTTTGAGCCACGGGGCCTCTTCCAGTT